>NW_019416549.1:184681-220187 GCF_000390285.2 Anoplophora glabripennis | reverse complement strand
AATAATAATAATAATAATAATAATAATAATAATAATAATAATAATAATAATAATAATCTGAGGGGTATATTTGTGATCTATTATTCTGCAATGATTTCTTCTGTTGCATTATTATTAATAATATGTATAAAACATAAGACAGCATTTTCCATTTAATATTGTAAAATTAGTATTTATAACTAGGTATCTAAAGAAGTACCTTAAAAAATGAATAATAAAAATATGATTTCATTTCTAAAATTTTAGAAACCATTAATGACCGCAATTTACAAAATTTCAGTTTCATAGAAACAGCAATTACTTTTTGTATTTAAGGTACCAACATTTTGTAAATATGGGTACGCATATATTATATAGCAAAATGTGATAAGATGTCATTTATACAAAAAAAATAAGATTCATCTGTGACAAAAATTTTTAGTCTTTATTGGTTCTATTATTGCATATTGTCGTGCGATAAAAGAAATTTATGATAAACCATATCATTTTTTTTAAAGGCAAATGTAGATTTTTTTTACGTATAACTTTATTTTCTCGACAGATATATCTCATATTTTTAACTGTAGAAGTTGCATAAGATGCCATTAGCATAGCAGAATAAAATGAACAAAATCTATTTTAGTCGAACTATGTAGAAAGCTTCCTATAACTATTTAGTGCACTAGAAGCGTGCGTAAATTATGGACCCAGCTATTTTTACGCATAGCGTATAATAGGAAGCAATTAATTCAGTGCATTAAATCGTCATGGCTAATAAAAACTATAAAATCCTTAAAAATGACACATTCGGTCGGTGAGTAGAATTTTTCAGAGGTAAACGTTGTTATACAATACTATTCGAGAAACTTGAGACTATCTCGAACTTTGCCTGCACCTAGATATTAGACATTAGATATTTATTTAATGTTTTGATGTGGATTAGTAGCAGTTATTAAAATTTTTCGAGTACGAGAACAATTTTAATAAAGACGTTAGGTTATTGATATTTTAAGAGGCGCTATTATATGTATTTCATTCCCATAAGTTTTTAACCAAACCACATTGTTGGCATTGTTTTATATTATCTATATTTACTATAAAACCTACTATGAATGAATGGGATTTATGATGTTGCAGTTGATTTACATATATGTCGCTATCATGTCGCATTGTGATTAATATGTTTCAATATCACATTAATTTTCTAGAGTCCAGTATTTATTTGTTTTTTTTTTAAACGTGAATAGTTAAAACAGTTCTGTAAGAAGGTGTGGAATTTTACGAAAGTAGTAAAAAAACGATAATTTACATTATAGCTTTAACACTGGTACTCCTGTATACCTACTATTAAGTAATTGTAAAAAAGTGGTCAAAATTCAAAATAAAGATTGACTGTCTTTTTGGTGAATTTATGCATTATTTTAGGGAGGCACTGTATATTTATAAAGTAATCATTCATTCTGTAAGTATCTACATCACTATTCAATTTGTAGCCAATCGAGTGGATATAGCTCAAATTAAAAGAAATTAAGTATTTAACATATGTAAAATGTCTCGATGTATCAGATTATGTCATCAGAAGAAATAATTATTGAATATCAATAAAAAAATATAGGTACGTGTTTCTCTAGAAAGTGTTACAGGATCCCATTAAACATTTTTCGGTAGTAGTCATTCGTAGTAATCTGTCGTTTGCTCAGTTATCACTTTGACCGGAAATTAATGTCAGAAGACAAATACTTATTTTTTTATTTATTTGATTTTTTGAAGTATTTGAGCTGCCCAGATAATAGTTTCTTAGTGTATTTTATGATTTTGATTTACGTATACCTACATTATATTCGATTGTCAAGAAGTAAATAGTAATAAAAAAGAACCATGATCACTGTCATAATTGGCCGCGCACCAAAGGCGTGCATATCATTAACATAAAATAAAGTGAACAATGATTATAACTTATAAGATTTATGTCATTGTATTATTGTGAAACACGTAATTTGTTTTACGGATTGTTGCCATCGGTTCCACAATCTGGATGGATCCGTTATAGATCGCATCATCAGGTATGTTTCTATCTTTGTTTCAGCGAAACTTAGTCGCAGCGGTGATAAAGTGTCTTAATTTGATGATAACGACTGCTCGACATCTACTGATCCAATATTTGCATAATTAAATAATCTACTTCCAAGCTAGTCCGACATGGTAATTTCCACCAGAGGTTGTATTTTATTCCAAGAGGAATGAAATGTTTTATAATTTACTGTCAGATGGTAGGTTACATGCAATCAATATGAAGATTAAATCAAACATAAATTGAGTCTTCTGGTTTTCCCCAGTTTTTTTTATACGTGTTATGCACTGCTTAATACTTATTACTTTATTTTATGCATATACAAGTATGTATATACGAAATTACATTACTGTTTATATTTTTTTTAGTAAAATAAAGTTTTGATCGTTATTTAACTTTCCCTATGACTACATGCACTTGATATTGAAGTAACACACAATTTACTACTAATACAGCTGTGATGCCGACCTGAGTACATAATTTATTACTCCTTGCTTTTTTTATTAATTTTATAAAAAAAATAAAAAATCAAACCTTTAAACTCATTATTCTCCTTTACTTTCATAAAATTATTTTCTATTCCAAAAAATATATATTTGTTTTGTTTTCCACCTGAATAGTATTTATAATTTATAATTTTTGTAGCGATTTATCGGTAAATTAGTTTTTTTAGTCATTACAGTATAAATTGTTTGCAGTTTTTTAGCATTAACTACGCTCGACATAATTACACACAATTATGCATCAAAACACAACTAAAATTGTAAAAGAAATCGTTCGATTACAGGGAAATCTGCGACTAAACCGACAGCTACCCATACGTTTGCAGTTTTTGCACAAAATAAATTACCTACTTTGTTGCACTAATATTTTAGAAATAGCTATAGGAAACAAGTTTGAAGAAAAACATGTCTTGGAAAATTAAAATATATGCAAAATNCTAACTACGCTCGACATAATTACACACAATTATGCATCAAAACACAACTAAAATTGTAAAAGAAATCGTTCGATTACAGGGAAATCTGCGACTAAACCGACAGCTACCCATACGTTTGCAGTTTTTGCACAAAATAAATTACCTACTTTGTTGCACTAATATTTTAGAAATAGCTATAGGAAACAAGTTTGAAGAAAAACATGTCTTGGAAAATTAAAATATATGCAAAATTTATGAATTTATGATACTCGTTTGTAAAATTGTCTAAATAATACATTAAAAATAGAAAGCATCTACTTGTTGATGTTTTTATCGCTTTTGAAAAATGATAAAATATGTATTTATTAACCTAGACAAAACTATGTAGAAATGTGCCAGATTTATTATTATTTTTATCTCTATCCTTTTACATTCATATACCGTAAGTGTATCATACAGAGTATCCCTTGGTCAAAATTAACACGAGAGCTAGCTGCCAATTCCTCCTCCTTCCGAAGATATGGCAGCTTGAATATGACCTGTTAGACAGAGTCACTAAGAAGTATAGTAAGTGGAATTCACTTTTCATAATTGCCTTGATAAAGAAATTGTCGATTTGTTTCTGTTTCTTGGAGATGTTAATCCTATACATGAAAATTTTTAGAAAGGGCTTGGTTTTCGGAAAAATTGTATCATCATTTATGCTATGCCAGGTATATATCAAAAAATGCTATGATCCTCAGATAAAGTAAATGTTTCTTGAACAGTATATATCGTTATTTTTTAAGACATTATAAATAATGCAATTAAAATATTTTGCACTTTTTAAATTTACCTTACCTTAAATATATGATAGTCATAACTCATAAAATGTTTTGCCTTTCATTGAGAAACTGAAAATGAATATCACAGCTCTCTTTGGTGTTATATACATACTTGGACGTAATTCTGATGTCATGGCGATGATGTATTTTTGAATATATGTAGGTATATTGAAAACCATGTTATTCATCAAAGTGTTTCAAAATAAGTAATGTTTTCAATTACTAACTTCATGGAACTGGCTAAAAGAGCCAAATATTTATCATCAGATTATTTTCATGCTACGTCTTCGTAGGTTTTATATCTCTCAAACGAATCAAGATAAGGGAAACATTTTTTCTTATTCAATTATTGAAAATCAAGCCAAAGATATTTTAATTACTTTATATTGCAAAACATATTTATATCTCACTATATCTAGATATATGGCCGCTGGTAGAGATATTAAAGCTGGACAGTTGATCTTAAAAGAAAAACCGACGTTGATGGGACCACAGCTGAATGGACCTTTGATCTGTTTTGGTTGCTGTAAAAACGTCAGAAGTACGGGATATATATTTTGCAGAAATTGTAATAAAGCTGTTCTCTGCAGTCCAAAATGTACAGGTAATGTTCTGCTTTTTAGAAATTTAACGTAGGATAGGAGGTACCAAAATGTCCTGTTGTATAAGTATGTTAATTTTTTTTAGTCTACAGCATGTCTCAGGTTTAAACTGACAAATTTTAATGAGATATAGAGCATATTAATTGATTTAGAACACAGATAGATACAGAGTGTTTTATAGACTTTGGAAGTTAGGCAAGACAAAACAAAAATATATACAGTGATTCGTAATTAATAAGATATTATTCTGACTTGAAAATATAATACTATGTAATCGAACTTGAATTTGTTTGGTCCAAAAGTCGATATAGAGGTAGAATTTTTATTTTGATTTTTTGATCTAAACTAGTTTTGGAAATATTAATCTAAAAATATTGACAAACAATTTTTTGAACTAAAAAAAATATATCCAATATATTAATGCAGCCTTTAGAGGACGCCACATGTGCTGCATACTATAATTTTATGATGTCCTAACTGATTTTCCTGTAAATATTTAGCAACTCAACTAAAAATATACATGTCGTTATCATTATAAATTAAAAATATACAGGGTGTTTGGAAAAGTTGGTACAAAAGGGGGTGAAAGTAGAGCCAAAAATAGTAAAAAAAGTTCCTATAAACATTGGTCCTCCGGAGCACCGTTACTGAGATATGGCCCTCCAAAGGGGCCTTATGATTTGGATATTTTTTAAAATAACTTTCTTTCCGATTAAGATAACAGAATAAAAATTGTAGGTAATAATTATACCATAAGGGTCCTTAACTACCATAAGTTTCATCAAAATCGGTTATAAACAAGGATAGTTTTGTAATTACCTACTCTTAACAGAAAATTTTCGAATTTTTTTTATTCTTTTGAATTATCAAGTAAATAATATTATTTTTTAATGAATTAGACTTTTTTGAAGAAAATATGTCCCTACTTTTTTTTTTCGAATTCTGCATAGTTTAGTCAGAAATAATAATTTTTTAAATAATGTATGGCTCAGAATAGTAACTTTTTCACATAGTAGGCGTCTTTTATAGTGACAGTTTCATTATAATGATACTAATAATTGTCACTTTCGCGTGCTATGATTTAAATTGTGATCTTTGTGCTCAACTTTGTATTTCATTCAATTTTTTTACAACCATTAACCATCATGCTTTTACTAACCGTGAATATACCGATATTCATTTTATTTTATAGTTTCTGTAATGGAAATAGTCTAGCGGCTCAAAGAGAGTATCGGCATATTCACGGTTAGTAAAAGCATGATGGTTCATGGCCGTAAAAAAATCGAATGAAATGAGAAGTTGAGCACAAAGATCACAACTAAGAAAATAAAGAAACATAACACTTAAACACGTTGCACTCAAATAACAATATCACAAAAACTACATGCGACATCAACAATTCAAGAACATGTGGTTACAGTGGAGGTTATGAGCAACGCAATACTGCCAAGTACATGTCACTAAGTATCTCCATTAAAGCATAATTCAATAAGTTCGGTTATTTTCTGAACAAATCTCGTATGCACTTTCATTGAAATATGTACCTGGGATACTGTATATTTTCTTTACATATGTAGCCCCCTATTATTAAGATATTCCTAAATCTATCTCAGTGATGCATCTTGAATCTTTAAAAATAACATCACTGATATCTTAAAAGAGAAATATTCATTGCTGCTTCTTTTGTTGTTTAGGTAACCTGCACACTGCTGAGGAGTGTTTAGCTTTGAAAGAGGCTAATATAAACGGTGAAACCTTGGCAGAATACGATCAAATCATATTTCCTTTACGCTGCATCCTTTTGAAGAAATATAATGTCAAGATATGGGATGCCATAAAGGAACTGGAGCCCCATCTGGAAGAACGGAGAGATACCCAAATTTGGAGGAGACACAAAGTGATTGTCGAACAGAGACTTAGGTAAGTATCTTAAGAAATAATTTTGGCACTAACTTTTAATTTAACTACTTTTAGAGAGGCTAATTTTATAACTGAAGAGGAAACGAAGGAAGAATTGGTGCAAACGGTTTGTGGTATCACAGATGTCAATACATTTGAAGTTCGACCACCAACGAATTCAAAGGAAGTGATAGTAAATCCAGCAGTTCAATGTCTACGAGGTAATCATGACGTTTTGGTAAATGTTAACATTATTCTAAATAACATACCAATGAGATGTATAAAGAACCATAGCTATATTATTTTTCATATTCTATATGCCTTTGTTTCTACTACCTTCAGTAATAAGCAGGAAGATTTGTTAATTTCCAAAGCCTAACTACAAAATGGGAATATACTATAAAAAATACAAAAAGGATAAAGAAAACAAATAATTACATATAACAATAGAAACAATATTAAGACGTACTGAAATAAATAAAAAATAGGATCTACAAACAAAAATAAAAAATGTAACAGTGAACATAAACATGGTAAAATTAAATAAACGGTTGTAGTGTTACCTCCCACCTATCTCAAATTAGCAAGTGAACAATAAAATATATCGATTGTTGAGACAATATTATTAGAGATGTTACACATAAAATACACTGGAAAAAAAATTTTTTCATTAGTTTTTGATGTTGGCAAATAAGAAAGACCGCTCTAGAAACATGAAAGTTGAGCTTACTTAATATATCACTACAGTCAATTTGCTATTTAACAACCTAAATAAAAATACCAAGTAAGCAATGCTTCATCTGCCTTTTAGAGACCTAAGAGAGGCCTTTTTGAATCAAATCAGATAGATAATAAATGTTAGGATATGTTCCATCCATTCTAAAAACCAAAAATTTAAGAATACGCCGAAGAACCCATTCCTGTCTGTCAATATAATAGTGTGTTCCGTTTTTTAGGTTAACACCTCTGGACATGTGAGAAGGCTGTGGACTTTCCGCAAGCCAATTTTTTACAAATAGTACCCTAAAAGGGTCGATTTTTTTAGAGGGTCGTTTTTCCAGAAAGTGGTATTATCTAGGCATTTTTTTATCAAACAAATAATATTACCAGGCTATTCAACACCTATCAAAATACCCATATACCAAATTTGAACGACAAATGTCTATTGAGTGTTTTTTATGTGTTGTCTAACATCGAAAAATCAGATAACTAAAAATTATAATAAGCAGGTCAAAGATTGCTATGAAAGTGAAAACAAATACCAATCGGACAAAGAAAAAATACACAACACTTTTAATTGCGGTCATAGTAAAAATAATAATAATAATTAGCGTACAAAAAATGTATATAATGAATTATAAATATTAAGTTGTGAAACAAAAATTACAAAACAATCTAATTGTAAATTAAATTTTAGTTTTCTCGAACTATGGACTTTTACTGTTTTACTAAAACAAAAAGATTATAAAAACAGACCAAGGAATTTGGATGATCTAATGAATTGCATAAAACAGGCTTGTGGAGAGATTATTCTACAATGGCTATGTAAATTATTTTTCCACTGGAAGGAGGTTTGGAGGAGAAAACTAAAACTTAATTTAGATTAACGTTTTGCAATTTTTTTGTTTACCAACTTGATAGTCTTTATAATTCGTTACATTTTTTGTAAGTTATTATTTTTATAATTAATTAATAACAATCAATTAATATAATTAAAAGTATTAAATTTATAGTGCCTGTATTTTTTTCTTTGTCCGATAGGTATTTGTTTTCACTTTCATGGCAATCTTTGACCTGCTTATTATAATTTTTAGTTGTCTGATTTTTCGAAGTTTGGCGCCACATAAAAAAACATTCAATAGACATTTGTCGTTCGAATTTGGTATATAGATATTTTAATGGATGTTGAATAGCCTGGTAATATTATCTTTTTGATAAAAAAATGCCCAATACTACTTTCTGGAAAAACGACCCTTTTAAAAAATTGTAGTATACCAGGCTTTTGTCACATCAATAAAATGATTAGTAAAATATAACCTCCCTTCAGGGTACCATTTGTAAAAAAATTGGAAAGTCCACAGCCTTCTCACATTTCCAGAGGTGTTACCTGAAAAGCGGGACACACTGTATATGTCACGTAATTACAGGACGCCAAATTGCAGGGCATATTCTAATTTTGATTTTACTAGTGTGATGTAAAGTAATTTTAATACAACTCTTAAGTGAATCTGAATTGAAAGAAGAAGCATTTCTAATAACAAATCCAAGGGTCTTATATGCTTTGACAGTAATATTTACTACTACTATGACTTGACTACTTTTTCGAGGTACTTAAAGGACACAACACTTTAAAAGATTTAAAAACAAATTGTTCATCCTACACCAATTACAAAATAATGTTATATACGTTTTCCTGTAGTAACAAATAATTATTAATATTATATGTTCTGCAGAAAAGTATACTGTTTATCACCGTATAATAATTAATCTACATTTAAATAACTAAGTACACCATTTATAAAAAATAATCATGGTCCTAAAACTGATGTTTGTAGCACCCACGAGCAAGCTTTTTAGCAGGATAAATACGATATACATATAACAAATTGAATTCAATTAATTGGGTCAATCAGATGATTTAATTTTAATATTTTATGGTCGACCCTATCGAAATCTTAATAAAAATTCGTTATATTAGTTTGAGAGTCATTGTCTATACAGAGGAAGACAAATTTGGTTACACAAAACGTATTTGTAGTAGTAGTAAATTTTCCCTTGAAAGACAAAACAAACATGTTTGTATTCGCTTATCATATGCTTAATGGTTAAAATAAAAAATTAACATTTCAAAGCATTATTGACTGTTACAATGGTACGATAATTATTCATATCTGATTTATCACCTTTTCTGAAAATAGGTATTATTTCGTAAATTTTCAATCTAAAAGGAAATATTTTATTTTTCAGAAAACAATATTTTAAGAAAAGTCATAAATGATATTGTACCTATAGTCCATAAGAAATGCCAGAATAACATCTGGACCATTACTAAGTTTAGATTTAAATCATTTAATATGTACAATATGTCATTTTCAGAAAACAATGGAATATCTATCCAAAAGTTATTGTAGATAACTAGATATATAGAAAATTATTGAAAAAGTTTAAATAATTAATTAGATATGGCTTCACGATCACTAATTAATTTAAGTACATGTTTAGAATTTCGAGAAGAATTGAAATATGGAATAATATACAGGGTGTTCTATTAAAGAAGGACCAATTTTGTTTCGTCATGATCTTTGACTGATCCTGTATACTTAATTTTTCTTTATTGCAATAGATTTAAAAAAAAACTAAAACGTTTGTATCTTATGATTTTTCGATAACTGTCTTACTTTAGGAGATAATCGACCGTTTCCATACATATCAGCGACCTTGTATCTTTTGTTCTAGCGTAATTATTAACATTTTTAGGTGAAGTTATATAAACGTATAAATCTATTAATTTTCTGTTCTCCATTCAAAAATAAAGAAAATATACATATATACATTATCAAATATCTATATTGTTGTTGGAATTTAAGAATAATATTAAGTTCCTATTCTCAGATTTATTTAAAAATTGTAGTTGAAGGTGATAATATTTTACTGTGATTTAATTAAATATAAAACTGCCAACAGATGTTTGTCTACAAATAAAGCTGAATATAAATAGAACCGAAAATAACAGGAACTGACATTTGTAAATTTGTATTTAATATTGTAGCCGCAAATTCCTAGTTTTTTCTGGAATTCAAATGATTAGTTATCTGTGAATAAAGGAAATATGGAACATTTTATATTTTAGGATTATACCTGGAGGCAGCTCTAATGGCACATGATTGTGTGGGAAATACTCACTTGTCAGTAGATGATGATTTCGTGTTGACAATCCATGCTAGTGTGGACATACCAGAGGATTCACCCATATTCTTTAATTATACCAATGTATTACAGGTAAACCATTCTTATCCTCACTGTTTTAAGTCTATTTGAGCACTTTTCTAGAAATTCGGAGCGCAATAGCGTTAAAATAAACAAAGAAAGCGCGGTATTTCTTCTAATACAATTGCTACGGGTCAACGATCATCACAGTATTTCCAGATTTACAAAGTTGGTACAATGTAGTTCTTTGAAAATGTTCTCAATGCAATCATGCTTGAAAATTAATATAATTCATAAAGTTTTACATAAATTCGCATTTAATAAAACGATAAGTAATCAATTTTACCTTTCATGGATAAACTCTTCGAATTTACGTTGATTGAAAATTGGATTTTATCTAGATATTTCTTCTATTCTAATATTGCCTTGATTTTTGAGTCACAAATTGAAATAGAGTAGTAGTAACCACTATGACAGAACTGGACAACACCATCTTGTGCTTGTTTCTAAAATTTGGTTTGACATTTCATCAACATGGATCGTAGATCCCTTCTCAGGATTGAGGAAAAATATTAGAGATGTTTTAAAATCTTATGAGCTTTGACCTTCATATGCGCAGAAACATAATTCTGACCATCGCCTAAATTATTCTACGTCCTAAAAACATTACACCTATTATTTACAGTCTCTCTCGAGCTCTAGCGTAAACAAGCCTTTGATCCGATTACAAATATCATAATAAAATGCCCTATTCGTTATTATTTTAATTTAAACAATAAAGATATATATATAAGGAACGTTTGCCAGTTGACTTTATTGATGCCCGAGCGCCTTAGTTCATGTCTACTTGTAATGATGCACATGGTCTAGTTCCGAGTCAATGTTTTCACAACGTGCTTATTAGAAGAATTATGGGGATACGCCACGCCTTTCGCGCATTTCACGGCTCATGAGATATTAAAAGACCTCTACCATTATTTATTTTGACAAGAACCATATATAACATAAATAAGGATATTTTATATATTGATTTTAAGTTATGAATGTGTGACTTAATAATTCTCTCTCGAGTAATATATTGTGATATCGTGTATTGGCTTGCATTGTTAGAAATATTCTTTACAAAAAATCGAAAATGCTTGCCTTGCCTATTACTTCTGATTTATATATATATATATATATATAATATATTGTTTTTTCTTTTGGAATTATATTTGTATTAGGGTGGTTGTACTGAACAATTCTATATATATATATATATATAATATATTGTTTTTTCTTTTGGAATTATATTTGTATTAGGGTGGTTGTACTGAACAATTCTGTTGGATATGGCTATCTTTTTGATATACTTACTCGTATTTGTTATACTCACTTTTTTGATATGCAATAAAGACCATATTATTATTATTATATTCAGTAAACAGTAAAATATCTACTATAATTTGCTAATAAAAATAATAATTTCAAAGAAACCATACAAGATGTAGAGTTAATGTTGAGAAAAAATAGTATGTAGTTATATACAAGAGATGATTTAATTCATGAGATTTATGATGTGAAATTAAAAAAAGGGAAAGATGGGAAAGTTCAATCAAAGATAAGTATTGAACTTAATATTACAAAGAAAATTAGTTGCAACTGAAGAAAATAAAGAAACAAGAGAAAATTAATTACATTAGTTTTGCGAACTATTTAACACAGTCAATAAATTATTTGTATATTTATAAATCGGTGGTATTCTGTAAATTTCAGGGGACCACGGCCAGAAGACAGCATTTAAGAGAAGGCAAATACTTCGAATGTATTTGTACACGGTGTAAGGATGTGAATGAGTTAGGGACTGATATAAGTGCTTTAAAGTGTTATAGATGTCGCAAGGGACTGATTAGATTAATAAATCCAGAACAAATTGGATCAGACTGGGAATGCAATGAATGCAAGAGAACATTTTGCAGTGGTCTTATGAATTTAACTGTCGAAGAAGGACGAAGGAGGATTCAGGATATTGGTAAGTTTATTTTTTGTGGTTTTAGAAATTTGTGACAATATAGTTAGCAGTAAATTTTAAAAAAATGTCACTCAATCGTTTACCCATTCGCCGTTTATAAACAAAATAAAACAAAGCTTTGTGGAGTTCAGAAAATTGCAATCGAAGTGACTAACTTTGAGTAATACGTACAATTTAGTAAAAAATAATCTTTTAGAATAGTAGCAACCACTAAATACCTTTTAATTTTCTTTTAAAAAATTGTAGAAGTTATTTGATTTTTTTCTAGATCCATCAAACTTAAACGAAATGGAAAATTTACTGACCAAGTTATCAACAACTTTCCATTCAAATCATTACTTACTGTTGGAGTTGAAACAAAATATTGCTGGCTTGTACCTAAGGCTACCATCAAGTAAAAAGAATCTGTTGAGAAAAATAACCTTGTGTCAAGAGCTACTAGAAGTATTTTCCAAAATTGAACCTGGTTTGTCTAGAATGAAAGGTAAACATATAGTTAAAGTAGGAAGGGTTTTTGAGCTTTGTTGCGGCCTATGTATCTGGTCGCATCCAGTTGCACTCTTACATTGTACTTCCTTAGCCGTAGCTAGGAACCTTCCCATGGTAGCATCAGATGGGACCAGTTGCAGAGGCTACTAAGGAACGTCTCAGAGGACTATCGTTGTTTGATGAGCTGTTCCATCATAGCGGCCTTCGATTCAATAGCAAGAACCGAAATGAGCCCCTACAAAACCTGGCCCTTGAGCAACAAGGGCAGGTCAAAGATTTCTAGCTAATACCAAGGGAGTGCAGTAAAGTATGTAGGTAACTAGCGGCAACCAGATACATAGTATGGCATTAATATTTACGAGAATGATTACCTGCGTCGATTTACCACCAGGTCATAAATCAAGCAGTGAATCTAAGCAGGTGCATACTGAATATATTTCTATTTAACTAGATCTTGATGGACATTGAAGGACGTTACGAACTGACAGTGGAAATGCTATATTAGACGTAATTAAAAAAACTCGATTTACTATAGAGGTGTGTATAATCAATACAAAAGTTTATTAATTCATTATCGGTGTCATTACCTGTGTTAATATAAATTTCTCTATACGATTCGAAATATTAATGTACCAATGTTCAGCAGTTTTAACATGTAAAACATGATTTTCCAGATACTTGTAGACAATGTTTCTTAGTTTACTTTTCGGTAATGGGGCTATTCACAATTTTCCATGCAATTTTTCATTGGAATTTTTGTTAATTGACGTCTTTTTCGACATTTTCCATTTTACCGAACTTTTTATATTCAGTGATAGCTGCTTATACATTTTTAAAAAAATTATTTAGCATATAAAAATAGATTGATTTTTTTTCCGTACTGTAGCTGTAGTACCGGCTATTCTTCACTCCATTCATCAGTCCACAATCGCCATAATTTTTAATAATATGTTGATAGTATATGTTCGATTCACGCAAACTGTTCAAATGGCTGGTTTTCCAGTCTATTTATTATCCCATCCCAAATATTTTACTTGTAAATTGGTTCGCAGAAAGAGATTACTCCTAGTATTATTAATTTTTAATAAATCCCTTTTGGACCCCTTTCTAATACATGGAAAATAACACATTATTTCCGTTTTTAAACCAAAATAAGTACATTTTATTAAAAACTATGGTCCAGTATCAAAACTGTGTATTTCTGATAAATTTTAAATTTGCTCAATATAGAACAACGAGGCTTTACTAAAAAGATCGGTAGACATGTTTATCTATGAATAATATACCCTTTCTAATATGAACCGTAAATTACAGGAATATGTAATTTACACTAATTTTATTAAAACATTTGATGAAATAGATCATCAAATTATATTAACTTACTGAACTTATTAACTTACTGAAGTTGGAGTGTCACAGATATTTTCTAAACTGTTAATTTTACCGAGTTGAACCAAGAGGGTATTATCGTTGGCAAATTCTTCAGGGAACTTATTTTTGATACAGGCAGATTGCGATTGTTATCTGGGTTGTTAACCATTGGGCATAGTCCGTCCCTGGCGTTCTGGGCATAATGAAGTTTCACTTAATACATCAAAAACAAGCTGTATGCATGTGTTATCGATCACTAAATTTGCATCATGTTGGCATTATAGTTTAGAGACTGTAAATAAAAATAACTTAACTTATTAACGAAGGCCCGTATGGAAAACATTTATATGAAGAACTGATATTATTTTGACCTCATCTATCTGTACTCGAATTTTTTGTATCAAGTACCGGGACACCCTGTATAATTTATAAAATGTGTAAATCATAAGCTCTCTCCTGTCTCTTATTAGATTAGATAGTTTTATAATTAAACAAAAATTAAACATCTCCCGAGAATAATTTAATTGAAACTGAACTTAATAATTTAACGTAGATCCTTCTAATGTAATAAAAAATAAAAATGTGTTATGTTGTGAACACCTAATACTAACTATTACTCGAGTTCACCTCTAAATAGATATTTTTTACTATTTTTAAGTATTTCTCGTAAACTGTTTAGTTGCATTTATCTTTATTTCTAAATTTTGTACAGTTATTTTCTTCTTTCCACTCTCTAATTTTTCCTTATTCTCGTGTTCAATTTTTATATAATTTTTCAATAACACTCACTGTTGTGTACTTATAAGGGAATACTTACAAGGAATATAAATAAAGACAAACTCAGATATGCATCTAGATTTCCTTAGACCATAGACCTTATACAATACTATACAGGGTGATTCATTAACATTGGGAAAGTCGAAAGCTGAAGATACTACACGTGAAATGGTGACCATTGGCGCAAATATGCCTTATCCGAAAGTTGATAGTTTTGGAAATACAGGGTGTTGAAAGTTAAAATTTTAAATCGTTTTTTGCGATTATTCTGAAAATATGTAGGTTAGGAACTTGAAAATTTGTGAAACTATATTTTTTTAGGCGACGAATAAGATGCGTGTTTTAAATTCAGAATTGCTCATAGAGGGCGCCACTTACGACCAATTTTATCGAAAATTTAGTTAATAACTTTTTACCCTGTATGTCTAACATGAAACTTGATTCAAAACCTGAAAGAGCTATCATTTTTCCATTAATTATGTACTCTTGTTTCATTTCGGTATCTCGATCCGTTTTCGAGAAAAATCGATTTAACGAACACTATGTTTTGATAATATGAGAAATTAAAAGCGAAACAAACCAAGTGTTTCTTCGTGTTATTACAACAATTAACAATAAAACAAATAAAATACGTAATTATGATTTAAAGTAATTGTTCGAAGAATCCACCGTTGACACTGATACACTTTACACGTTTTCTGAGAGATCTTCGAGTTTGAAACAACATATTGGGATTGCGTCTGACTTCGTTGGCAGCGATTTGTATTCTTTGCCACAACTCTTCACACGAACCAATAGATTCTTCCAAATAGAAAAATGAAGAGGATTGAAGTCCGGACTTCTGGGTGGCCAAGTAAAAATGCTTCCACGGCTTGAAGAAGTTCCACTTTATTTAAGAAGAGACATGTGGTTCATGCACGACGGAGCTCCACCGCATTTTTCTTGGCCAGTGCGTGCATATTTAGATGCAGTTTTTCCAAATCGCTGGATTGGCCATGTAAGCATTTTTGCTTGGCCATCCAGAAGTCCGGACTTCAATCCTCTTGATTTTTCTATTTGGTCTCGAATGAAAGATATAGTTTACAAAGAATCTATTGGCTCGTGTGAAGAGTTGTGGCAAAGAATACAAATCGCTGCCAACGAAGTCAGACGCAATCCCAATATGTTGTTTCAAACTCGAAGATCTCTCAGAAAACGTGTAAAGTGTATCAGTGTCAACGGTGGATTCTTCGAACAATTACTTTAAATCATAATTACGTATTTTATTTGTTTTATTGTTAATTGTTGTAATAACACGAAGAAACACTTGGTTTGTTTCGCTTTTAATTTCTCATATTATCAAAACATAGTGTTCGTTAAATCGATTTTTAATTAATGGAAAAATGATAGCTCTTTCAGGTTTTGAATCAAGTTTCATGTTAAATATACAGGGTAAAAAGTTATTAACTAAATTTTCGGTAAAATTGGTCGTAAGTGGCGCCCTCTATTAGCAATGCTAAAATTACAACACGCATCTTATTCGTCGCCTAAAAAAATATAGTTTCACAAATTTCCATGTTCGTAACCTACATATTTTCAGAATAATCGCAAAAAAACTATTTAAAATTGTAACTTTCAACACCGTGTATTTCCGAAACTATCAACTTTCGGATAAAGCATGTTTGCGCCAATGGTCACCATTTCACGTGTAGTATCTTCAACTTTCGACTTTCCCATTGTTAATGAATCACCCTGCATAATCTCTTCAAAACTGAATATTATGATGAGCGGTAACTAAAATCAGGTCGGCGCAGGTAGTCTTTCTCCTAAATCGGTGAATACACTTTATTAAATAGCACTCAGCAATCGTATTTATGAATTCAGAGTTCTGCAAAATTGTGAGAGGAATTAATTCACGTTTTAAGTATTTTTCAGTCACTTTGATCAGAACGTAGATAATACTCACAGCAAAACGCTTGACATTGATTAAATTGAATTTCATTGTTGCTACAGAATTCACTTTACATAATTTAATAAATATTTCAGCTCTCACTTTGTACGAATTGCAATCTGCCTTGGCAGATTTGGCCCACAAACAGTACCGAGACAAAGAAATAACCTCAGAGGAACTCGTTGTCAAACTTTCGTCAGCTGAAGGCACTTTGAAGGAAGCTATAAAGCATTTGTTATATGAGCCTCCAAAAAGTCCTGAAGGGAAAATAGCCCAGAGGGCCATGTCAGAATTGAAAATGCTGCGAAGCTCAATTACTAGTATACAAGGAGATGTTTTGAGTACTAACAACGAATCAAAACTAAGTAGAAGATCTTATAGAAAGGTGAAAGAATACGAAAAGAAGACTAATGACAGTGTAATAGCAACTAATAATCATCTAGAAAATGACAAAGATTTGAAGGAAAATCGACAGGAGTGTAATGATTTTAAGGCGAGTAGTAAAAGAAAAAGGAATAAAAGGAAAAAACATATAGAATAAATTTATTACGGTTTGGTTTATTAATCAATATTTTCTATTTAGACTCCATGTCATTAGATCATTTTTGTAAATAATAAAGATAGCAATAAAAATTAGTTAATTTGCTTTTTGTGATACGTCTTTTATATCCGAAAATACCCTTTTACCACATTGTGGTGTAGGTAATATTGCGAATATAATATTTTTAAATATAAAAATTTAATTGAAGTGACTTCATTTAAATTCTCATGACATTGATTTGTTACAAACAAGGGCATACTTCTAGAGGAGGAGTTCTTGTCATGTGCAATAATTTTTTTTTCTAAGCTATTTCAAATTTCATTATTGTGATACATTTCAAATATTTTTTTCAAATATGTATTTTTGTAACAAATTATTATAATACATAGATTTCGAGATAAATGACAAAATGTTAGACTATATCTACGTAATTACTGCAAAAAGTGGCAAAATATCAAATTATTTTCTAAATAAAAGTAAGTACATACTATTCAAATAATCACATCATTAATTTTTATCAATCTGGTATATTTAAAACAAAGCGTTGTGGAACATGTTTTTAGCAACAGTTTTTCATGTTTGTTAAGTTTAGTTGCCCATGAGTAGGCATCGGAAATTTTATGGGGACAATCAAATAAATAAACAGAAGTTATCTATGTATATCATGCTACACTGTAAAAAATTTTCACTCAAATTTCACTCAATTTTACTTAATAATGTAAAAAACCTTAATCGTTCATCGACACGTCAGGCTGACAGGGCAGGCATTAGAGTACGTTTGGAATAAATTGATCGATGCGAAACTTCAGATCAGAGGCACCATTAGTAAAAACTTCGACTATTTTAGATGTGCACCTGCGACCTCGGTAAGTGTTGAACTGCCAGTTTCGTTTTTGAAATGGTTATTTACCGATCACGGAAGATTTACGACAATTTTTAATTATTTTCTACAATCGCTTTCATTATGAGTAAAAAATTATTATTTTGTTAACTTTTGTTGGTACTTACTATTAGCTCCGTACTCTACTTACATATATATTCCATGTGAAGCATTTAGTGTAGAAAAATAGACATTGCCCTTTTTGGTTCAAACTGTTATGAAAGCCAACGATTGTGTCACTTTTTGTATGAATAAAATTACATAACCGAGAACCCGGACAACCTTATACCACATTGCAACCGCCCTAATATTTCCGATTTCTATCAACAAGACAAATATTTTTTGTTGTAAACTTAAAGATGTCTATAATTTATTTTTACGCCTCCTTTCGCATTCAAGTTTTTTTGTCTAGATGGTAAATTGTATTTATGTTTTTAACTCTGCCTGACACATTGAATACTGGCTCTTTCCTTCTTTACAAATAGATTTCCATAGGCACAGATTAAATAAAATAAAATGAAACTCCCCTTCGGTTCTTTTTCATACTAATCTACGTTTGTTATGATTAATACGGTTATTGGACTAGTGAAGATATCAGTTGGGATGTCGACGAGTCCTTGTTATTTTACTTTCAGTTTTGTTCGATTTACGAGTTGCCTTAACAACCTTGTTATATCGTCTTTATTAAGTTAAATATATAAACATTAACACTGCAGACATAAACATCATAAAATTTTATTGCACACAACGGTAATTATAGCCGTTTTAAATTAGTTTGAAGTATAACAGGCAGCAATATTTTTCGGCCAGATACATTGTTTTTACGTTAGACAAATGTTCTTCGTTACGAAATACGTCAATCTCTGCTTAAAATACATTCAAAGATAAATAAAAGATTAAAATATATCGCGCTCGAATTATCACTTTAATTATTTCTCATGGGATTTCAAATCACCTATACATACAGGGTGTATTTGGAGCAAAAATACATATAGTGTTGGGTTCAAAATAATACGATTTAACCAAATTTATCTGCTTAAAGGCATACTGGTGGTAGGTGACTGAAGTGGAAAATAGACGGGATGCGCAGCAATAGTAGCCCGGGAGCCAGCGACCTTTTTTGATGACCAAAAGAGCAAAAGCTGAAAAGTTTTCCTACGCTTCATTTGATGTCACTAGTAAGAGAATTGACCTCCAGCTCACGCACTTCCGGGGGGTATAGTTTCGGCAGCCTCCCAAACACGAAAAAAAGTCATCAGAAAAAACTAATACTGCAAAAGCTGAGACTTTGTCGACATGTTGATTATGTTATAAACAAACGAAAAAACGCAATCAGCTGACTTTAGAGTGGCGGGTTATGCCTCAGCTTTTCATCTAAATAAGTCAAAAATATGCGCTAGGTAAACTGATACCGCAAACGCTGAAATTTGGTAAAGTAATAGTCATCTTAATCAGTTATACGAAAAAAAATTGTCCACTGAAGTTTTTGCGGTGTATAAGTGCTCAGCTGACGAGTTGAAAGTGCAGCACATTGTTATGCGCGCAAGCGCGTACATCTTTGACTTTATAAGATGAGCACTTTTCCTTCACTAAATATAAAGCTGAGCATTTTTTTCATTTAACTTACTAAGTTAGCTATTGTATTATCAAATTTCTACTTGTGCGGTATGAGATATGTATTATTTTTTCATTTTTTTCAAGTATTACTAGTAATTATATAAAAATATACAACTTTTTTCGAATATTAATTTACAATAAACGTTATGTGTGAAAGAATCTATTATCTATTTCATTTTCTGATTCATCACCCTCAAACTCATGGTCGCTGGAGTCAATGTCGATTCCTGCCATTTCGTTCTCATCACACGCTGTTTGTAAATAAATGCGAAAAATTTTATGGAGTGGTTGCCGAAGTTATTTTGTGAAAAAATTCATATAAACGGAGGTCGAAATATCCTTCGTTTTCGAGATACAGTGTATAAACTTAAATTTTGTATCTATTTTTATTAATTATTTCAAATAGTTTTAAAGATATTGACTCAAAATTTGATGGTTGCATTTTATTTAGAAATATGGTCAACAACCTACTAGATAATGTATCAATAGAAATTAAAAATACACAACTTGCAATAAAATATTGTTTTATTTTTTTCCTCAAAACGATACATCCTACGAAAAAAATTGAAGGGATTAACCGTACTAAATCATGCTCGAAGCTCTAATGCGTTGCAATAGACAATACTAGTGTAGCCACATCAGTGCGATAAATAACGCGCAAATCGCTTTGATGTGTCAAAAAAGACCGCCACTCGTCTAACGCCATCAATAATGACGATGATAAATTAGCGGCTAAGGCCGGTGTCCCATGCATCCGAATTCCGACGATACGAAGGTCCGAAAGTGTTCCTATTGGTTAATATACATTCAAATTTTTACCGCTCATTTTCATCCGAAATTTTTAAAATTCATACGACGTCGGAAAAAGTACAAATAATTTTAACTTTTATCCGAAATCGTATGTTTTTTAACCTCACTTTTTAAGTTTNTTTTTAAAACGAAAATATTCAAATTGATAGCGGCGATATAGCGCTTTGACAGATGACGTTTAAGTTCATTTGCTATACGCTACGCCCTACGTCCAAATTTTCAGAACCAACTTGACCACGTTTTTATTTGAACGCTCGTTATGAACGTCCATTATTTTTTATGCTTTTGTCTAGGATCCGTTTGAAACACTTCTAAAAACTTTTCAGAACCAACTTGACCACGTTTTTATTTGAACGCTCGTTATGAACGTCCATTATTTTTTATGCTTTTGTCTAGGATCCGTCTGAAACACTTCTAAAATTTTTTCTTAGACCACTTCATATTTATGCAACCGTATTAAATCATGCTCGAAGCTCTAATGCGTTGCAATAGACAATACTAGTGTAGCCACCTCAGTGTGATAAATAACGCGCAAATCGCTTTGATGTGTCAAAAAAGTCCGCCACTCGTCTAACGCCATCAATAATGACGATGATAAATTAGTCGTGTTACACCTACGTTTAATGCAAGATAGTTCGATAATCACAGCCCCACAAAAAAGTGGAATATCCGAAAGACAAGACCCTGGTATGTATATGTTTTTGAGATCACTGAATCCGAATCCGTGCTCCGTTTGACCTGATCAGGTCTGCTAAATACCCTCAAGTTCCAAACTCAAAACGCTCAAGCATTTCAACGTATTAAAATTTGAGTACTTCTTTGAGTACACTTCTCAGACCTTTTGACAACAAAATAGTTCGATACCATAAAAGTGAGTAGTACTGTCGATATCATAGTAGTGATTTCATGTGATTTATCAAAGCAAAAAATCTCTTATCTTGAAAAATTTTTCTCAAGAATCTCAAGAAACAAGGACCGACTGTGTAAATTAATGTACATGAAGCATTGAAGCATTAACGGACAAATTGGTTTAAAGCTTACTTAATTAGGCTTACTGATACTAGAATTTTATAATGTAAAAACAATACTCGAAAGTCACGGGCTCAGAGTTAGAGCTTTCTTTCTTTAATATTATTTGATAATCAAATTTTAATACGCATAAATGAACACCTACTTGAGTGTTTTGAGTTTAGAACTTAGCCGATCTGATCAGGTCAAACGGACCCCGGATTCGGATTAAGCGACCCCAAAATCGTATAGATACATTGGATTACTTTGTTGGCAATTGATTCTCTACATTTGATCTTGAATTGACCTTAACACAGACCTGATCGGATCAAACAGTCTCCCGGTTTGGATTCACCGACCCCAAAAACGTAAAGATATGTAGGTTTACTTTGTGGGCAATTGATTCTCTATCTGACCTTGAACTAACCTTAACGCAGACCTGATCGGATCAAACGGACATCGGATTCAGATTTACCGATCCCCAAAAACGTATAGATACTCGTATGTATGGTTACTTTGTTGGCAATTGATTCTCTACATTTGATCTTCAAGTGACCTTCAACCAGAGCTAATCGAGTCAATCGGACATCGGATTCGGATTCAGTGACCCCAAAAACATATAGATACCAGGGTCTTGTCTTTCGGATGTTCCATTTTTTTTGTGGGGCTGTGATAATTATTAACGGCGATAGTATTTTTTTCATAAAAAAGTTCATTGTTGAGTGTTTTCATTATTACATAATTTCTGAGCTTTTCGTTACTATTTAGTATTAATATTACTGTGTTGAGACATATGCGGAACTCCCGCCCAAAATTAAATAAGTCCACCTAAATGTAAAATTTAGATAATATAGCCATTTTACTTCAAATATAAAATCAATCAAGTCGGCGGAGTTTTCATTGCAAAAGATGACAAGTCTCTTTAAACAGGGATGTATGAAAACCTTTTGTTCAAGCAGAATCAAGTGTCTGTACAAGAATCTGTACAGTATATTAAGATATGGCCATTTAACAGCAAAGTTAAGCAAGTCCAATATTTATAAATGTGGTAATACTTCTACACGATCAAAACTGAACAAGTCCTTGTTTTGAACATTGATAGTTTCTATGAACTTTGTAGGTACAATTTGTGCTATCTTCAAAACAATAGGAGGATTAGGAACTCATTATCCCCAAACTCTAGTGTGTTTAAATACCTAATTGTTAATATAAATCTATGTTTCTTATGTGATTTTGTATTGTATTACTATATTTTATATGTGCAAATCCTAAACATGAAATATAAAAAGCTTAATTTTAAGTTCATCGGCAATTCAACCCGTATCTTTACCTACGTCACATGTGTGCAATCGAAGTCAGGTCAGACTCCATCCTAAGCCATTGTCTCACTAACTACATTATGTAGATACTTTCCTTATCTCATTAATTACTCTGTTCGCATGAATTATATGCTGTTCACGAGCCATTTGAGTTACTTTTCGCGCACTAGAAGACATAGCAATGAGGCGTGGTAAACACTACTTAAGGCTGCAAAGAAATAGTGAAGTCTTGATGTCATTCTGACACGAAAGTGAAAGAAGCAAGTAGATGGTTATTAGAACTGCACTGTCCTATATATTTTTCAAAGTACAAAATTTATTAATAAATAATAATTAATATTGCACAAACAAAAGTAATTAAACTTACACAAAACTGTGTAATGTACCATGTACTCAAATATAAATATTAGAACAGTGTTTTATACCTTTTTCTGTCTGGGAATAAATTATAGGGACGTTATACCAGAACTGCATGTTTGCTTTTTAAGATGGTATAGAGGGTGTTCCTTAATGATATGCGAATATTTTTCAAGGGTGTGATTCTACATGGGAAATTAATGATAGTTTGCTTTATAAACTATGGTCCAAAAATGTTCCATTGCGACTATACCAGGTGTTAAAATCTTAGGAAAAAAAGAAAGAAATTAATTAATATTTTCGAAACCGCTTGAGATATTTCAGTGATATTTAGTACGTAGTGATAGTTATTAAAGGCGCATATTTTTCAATATAAACATAATTTTTAACTCTAACAGTGGCGTGCGTACGAGTAGGTTCTGACTGATATTTTTAAAGAAAAAAATAGTACGCCAATGTATTTTACCCAAATAAAATTATTCTTCGTTCAATTCGAATTTTTTGTGTAGAATAAAATTCTCTTACCTATTTCTGATAGTAGCGTGTAAAAATTTAAACGTACGAAAAAGTTACAGAAGAA
This sequence comes from Anoplophora glabripennis, assembly GCF_000390285.2. Lineage (NCBI taxonomy): Eukaryota > Metazoa > Arthropoda > Insecta > Coleoptera > Cerambycidae > Anoplophora > Anoplophora glabripennis. Next base: position 196,276 of record NW_019416549.1, on the reverse strand, counting down.
TATTCACAAAAGGTTGTAGTAAAATGAACACCCTGTATGATTTAACCTAATAGGAACATAATCACTGCATACTTCATCAAGAGAAACTAAGCAACAGCAAATTTTGCTCAAATCGGTTAACTGAGTTTTGAGTTAAGGAGAAAAAAAGAATAAAAAAAGAAACTTTAACAACCTGTAACTTTTTTTGCAACAATTTTCGTTTAAGCAAGTTTGGTTAAATCGACACCATTTGGGTTCTAGATTATGCCCTTGAAATATGTAACATTCATTAGGCAACTGTATACTGACAGCACATATATCAGCCTCAGCAGCTTACGTAATTATTATGTCACAATATTCTTCAGGAGCAAAAGTTACCATTGTTATACTTTTACATCACAATCTTATTCAATACGTTCGTAGTTGCCAGTCACTGAACTAAACTAAAAATAGAAGTGCCAGGGGCATATACTTGAGTGATTTTATGAGCTTTCTCAAACTATCAGTTGGTTAGTATCGAATACATATTTCTCAGACGTAGTATTGGGAATTAGAGCAAAAAAAATAAAAGTAATCAGCTGGAACTGCCCTGAAATTTTACAGGTGGTCTTTTACATGGTACAGTTGCAGTAAGTTAGTCTGTAAATAGATTATAAAATGAATTACCAGGTCTGTGCAGAAAATAACTGAATATGATTTTTTAAATTTTTTTTATTAATTTTATATATTATTAGTCCTTTTCTCCGTCAAAGTTATCCCCTCCCCTATTCACACACTTTTCTCAGCGGTATTTCCACTTCGCGAAGCAGTTTTAGATAGCTTCATTTGAATTGGCTTTTAAAGTATGTGACGAATTTGCTTTGATGCCATCAACAGTCTGAAAACGGCGTCCTTTCAGCACTGATTTTAATTTTGGAAATAAGAAAAAATTACAAGGAGTTAGGTCTGGTGAGTGAGGAAGGTGAGAGAGGACAGTAATCTGATTATCGACAAATTGACAAAGCTGAGTATGCGGGCGCATTGTTATGGTGCAAAAACCATGACAATACGCCCGCACTGTTTCACCTTAAGGCAAGAATTCAAAATACACAATTCCAAAGTCGAAAAAAACGGTTAGCATCACTTTGATATTGGATCGAGACTGTCGTGCTTTCTTGGGGTGTGGAGATCTTTTGCCAATCTATTGCCATGGTTGAAAATTTGTCTCAATGTCGTAGCCGTAAACTCAGCATTCGTCTGAATAATTATTTCATCGTCATTGGATTGTTCAAGGAGTTGCCGATAAACATCCACATGATTTTCTTTCTGTTATTCGGCCACCAAGCGAGGAACAAATTTTGCTGCAACTCGATGCATCTTCAGTTTTTCAAAGTTTCATAGCATGACACAATTGAGATGTTAACATCTTCTGTAATTTCTCTGACAGTCAATCGGCTATTTGCATGCGCCAGATCTTTGACTTTCTGAACGAGGGAGTCAGCAAATTGAAGTCGAAGGCTTTTCTGGTCGAGGATCATCTTCAACTGACTGACGACCACTTTCACACAAAATTCTATGTAAGTTACATCGTTGTTGGTATCTGTTCTATGATTTTTTATTGTAAAAAAATCGCATTTCAAAAACATTGACTAACACGTTGCACTCAAATTACAATATCACGAAAACTAAACGAGACATCAACAATCCAAGAACATGTTGTTACAGATGAGGTTACGCGCTACGCAATGCTGCCGACCGCATGTCACTAGATATCCCCATTAGCGCGTAATTCAAAAAGTTCGGTTATTTTCTGAACAGATTTCGTACGCCACTTACTTTGTATTAACGATTGTATTTTAAATTATGTTAATTGTGAAGTAAAGTGTATGTATATGGGCATGTACATAATTCTCTTCACGTCGTAATTATACATTTAAATTTGTTACTACCAAATTTATTCCAATCATACACAATATTAATTTACTTATTAAAATACTCATTAGGATATGTCCGACATGAATGGAAATATTCCAGTTAAAACCGCTGTTCTTGATTTAATGAAAAATAATGTCAAATCACTAATTTCAACGTATTATGTGGGTGCATTTCGTGGTTACTAATATTACAAGTGAGGTAATGGTATCTGTTCTTGGAATATTAAAACCTGTGTGTGTGTGACATATTAAAAATCAAGGCCCTGTGATAAAATAATAATAAAAATTGTAAATGTGATAGTAACTTATTTAACCAAACATAGAGGACATAAAGATACCAGGCTACAGGAATTTATTTATGAACAATAATGTTTTGTATCAGAATATTTACATCAAACGCAAGGCAACAACAACTAAAAGTATATTAAATGACAATAAAATGTTTAATGACCTTTAAAGCAGTTACAAAGGAATGTAATGATTAACTCCAGTAATTAAATGATTTTTTATTGTAAAAAGGTTAGAGATTAAAGTTAATAATTTAGAAAAAGTAAAAGTGATTGTATCTAGTACAATGTCAACTGAACATTATTAATTTACAGTTTAAGTAGTAACAGTGACTGATAGTGGTCAGTACAGGAAGTTGCAATATTCCACCGATAACATTCTAAAGGTAATCCTTTAATCGAAAATAAGAAAAGGAGTTCGTAGGTATGCAGGTCTCAATGCATCATTTTTGATAAACATAAAAGTTGGTATCTTCTAGAACTTTTTTCACTTTTTTCGCGACCTTCTAATCTCTTTTTTCACTCAGTTTTTAGAAAAATGGAACTTTCTTTGATCCTTTTTCTTTTTTTATTTTGTGAACTCTTAAATATGGCTAATAACATCGATTAAATATATTCACATTTGTTATGTGAATTTCGTTTAGCTTTAATATACAGCGTGTTTTGGAAAAGAGATAGATCATAAGTTTATCTTCTCCTGTTTTTGAGATACAGGGTGTCAAATATATTTTTTCTTTAAAGCCAAATTTAACCGTATATTATTATCGAAATAACAATGCAATTGAAATTCGCTGCAATTATGTATTTGAGGAGCTAAATACGTTAAGGTAAAGTTTTTAATTAGTTGTCAGAGGCCCTTACCCGGGCCTTACATAACTTTTAAGTACACCTAACCTTCAATACTAATAATTACATTATTTGAACAGAAAAAAGAACAAATTACTTTCTCGGAGATATTAATAAACCATTTATTAAGACAAAAAAGTTAAATTTTGTGGTGTCATGTGTATAATGTCAAGAAAGGCTATATCGATGCGCTTCTAGACATGTGTATATATATATTTTTTTCTTATTTTTGGGAGTGTTCCTTGTTTTTAAATTTTTATACTATTTTTTAACGCCCTGTACAACTGTACCCTTAAACTTAGAGATGAGATTAATAGAAGGCGAGACCCCCAGGAAATCCTCATCACCCTTATTTACAGTACAAATATGGGTTGGAGAGATAATTTTGCGCTTTCTAGTACAGACCCTTCATAAATGTATACAAGCCACGTGACCGTCGAGCATAAGCAACCAACAATTCACGGTTGCCTATGCTCTTTTTTCCGTTGAAATGCTTTTAACTTTATTAAAAGAAGAAAACTATCAAACTTCACTTGTTAATGAACAAATTGCAAATTTTTTCTGTGAAAGCAAACTGAACACGATATGAACCTATAATGGTTTATTATTTTTTTAATTAAATAGATAGTAAAACAAACATTTTTTGACAGTACTTACAGTTATTATAGATAAAATAGCATTACGAAAAAGTTACATTAATTTACAAACCATTGCTCTTCGCAGCAATTTCAAATTCATAAATTAGTAACCTATATTGCCACATTTGCGATAAAACATTACATATTATGTTCAAAATGATCTCTCCACAAATTTACTATCTTGTGCATATTTTCATATACATTTTACAGTTGTTGTTCTGTTATATTCTTGACATCGCTACACAGACGCCTAGTTTTAAGGGATGTAAACCGGATATTCTGCAACCCAGGTTCTATAATTTTCGCTATACAGGGTGTCCCGAAATTAATGGGACACAGAGCAGGGGTAGATTCCTTACATCAAAATAATGCGTATAAGCCAAACTTACCTTGGTCCATTTTGACTAATAAAAAAGTTACAGGGCGTTAAAGTTGAAATTTTGAATTCGAAATTCTTAAAATTCTTAGAAAGTTTTCAAAAGACGCTAGAAGACGCTACGAAATGTACTCTTGGTTGATAAAAACTGTGTGTGTGTACGAAAGTTTTAATAGAAAAATATTGTTCTCCTATCTATTTTTCACAAATAAGGGATACTTGTTTTATGTCGATAAATTTAACCGTTTTCGATTTATTTCTTGTTTTTCTATTGGATGCAATAAAATAAAATAAAAGTTTGTAGATACTTATGTAAAACTGTCATAGTAAGCTTTGGTTATTTGAAAACAAATTGTACTATTGACAATTAGATGATTGACAAGTAACTTATGTTAAATAGTGTATTCCTTTTTTTGTTTACAATTAATAATATCGCGTGAAATATGCCTCGCCATAATTTATTTTCTAATGAAGAAATGCGAGATATGGTATGTATTTATGCAAAAGAAAATTTTAATGGACGTCGTGCGTGTCGCAGGTATTTAGAAAGTTACCCAAATAGACTACAATCAAATCACAAATTATTTAAAAATCTTTATGACCGGTTAGGAGATACTGGATCGCTTCGTCCTAAAAGACGAGATGCTGGCCGTCCAACAACTGTTACTCCAGGACAAGAGGAGGATATTTTGCTTCGTGTAACAGAAAATCCTGAAATAAGTTTACGACGAATGTCTGCGGCTGTAGTGGTACCTAAATCATCTATTCAGAGATTATTTCATAATGAAAAACTGTACCCGTATCACTTTAGCCCAGTGCAGAATTTACTACCTGCAGATTTTCCAGATAGGGAACAATTTTGTCTTCGATTCTTAGACCAACACAATGATGATCCGCACTTTTTAAGCAAGGTGCTGTTTACAGATGAAGCCACATTTACTCGCCGCGGCGTTTTAAACTTCAGAAATAAACATGTTTGTGATAATGAAAACCAGCATGTATTAAGAGAACGTCATTTCCAACATGAATTTAAGATAAACATTTGGTGTGATATTGTTGGAAATCATCTGTTGGGCCCTGTTGAATTGCCATATTGTCTGAATGGTCGTTCTTACTTACATTTCTTAGAACATGATTTTGAGGAACTTATTGATGATTTACCATTAAAGGTAAGACACAATATGTTTTTTATGCAAGACGGTGCCCCTGCCCATTTTTCTGTACAGGTGCCAAACTATCTTAACGAACAATTTCCCCAACGTGGATAGGTCGCGGCAGCACGTTTTCATGGCCCGCACGAAGCCCAGATTTAAACCCCATGGATTTCAGTATTTGGGGTATTTTGAAATCAAAAGTTTACTGTGACCCTATTAATACACGGGATGACCTGTGGCAAGCAATTTTAAATGCTATGAATTTATTAAGAAATGCAGAAACACTATTTAATATTAGACAATCATTTATCAAACGAATAAGATTGTGTATTAATGTAAACGGGGGTCATATTGAGAATTTAATGTAGCCACCTGAATGTAATTAAATTATTATTAAAAATAATCTTTAGTTTTTTACGTAAGTAACTACAAACTTTTATTTTATTTTATTTTATTGCATCCAATAGAAAAACAAGAAATAAATCGAAAACGGTTAAATTTATCGACATAAAACAAGTATCCCTTATTTGTGAAAAATAGATAGGAGAACAATATTTTTCTATTAAAACTTTCGTACACACACTGATAAAAAAGTTATAACCAGTTTTTATCAACCAAGAGTACATTTCGTAGCGCCCTCTAGCGTCTACAGCAAAATTAAGTACGGATTCGTTTTTCTCGTCCCAGAAAACCCCCTAATCCAAAATTTCAAAAGAATCCTTTGAAAACTTTCTAAGAATTTTAAGAATTTCGAATTCAAAATTTCAACTTTAACGCCCTGTAACTTTTTTATTAGTCACAAATGGACCAAGGTAAGTTTGGCTTAATCGCATTATTTTGATATATTATTATATTTTTGATTTTATTTTGCTCTATGTCCCATTAATTTCGGGACACCCTGTATATTTAACCTGATATGTGAAACCATGCTTTGTCAGCAAAAAAAGACAAGTCCAACGAATTAGTCTGTTTTCATGTTTTCTATACAGGGTGTTCCACGGTGACAAGACATTAGACATATTTCAGTGACTACTTCGATTTTAATTTTGAAAATTTGGGCAATAATGCTTTAGGGCATGCCCTTCTCAACTAAAATAATGGCGTCGATCTAACACTTCCGGTTACACCGGAAGTTGATGTCATCTTCGTTATTTTAAATGGAACACCCTGTATATTATTCCAAATTTGGATTCTACGTCAATTTTTAGTTGAACCTTCATAAAAGCCTATTCTTGAAGTTAACCATTTTTGACATATTTGATTTTTTCAAAAAAAAGAAAATTAAAAAAACACTGCCTAATTCACAAAGATGTGTATTTTACATTAACAAAGTTAGAGCGATAAAATTTATAGGCGGCATACCTAACTAAAACTCTAAGCTTCCCTCCCATAATTTCAAAATGATTTACTTAATTTCATACAGGGTGGTAGAAATTGAATGCCAATTTTAGTCAATTTTGAACCATCTTAACTTTTTTTTTAAATGGAACACCCTATATATTTTTTAGTGGAACTTCAAAACAAGTCACCAGTTCATTGTTGTCAATTTAACACATACAGTGAATGTTTATTTGAGTATTATTTATTGTTAAAGAATGGAAAACGTTAACATTTATTCAAATGCTGATATTCTAAATTTATTATCTATTCGTGGAGAGTATTGAAGATAATGTCTCGTCATCGTGGGACACCCTGTATGTCGCTCACAGTACTGTAATTGTCAACAGTTGCCTTGTATGGGTGTAAATGCACTTGTTTTTTAAAGCTTTCATTCAAATTCATATAAAAATTTCAAAGTTAAAATATTCTAGAGACAAACAAATACCTGTTTGAGCAGACAACTTTGATACGGACATTGTAGGAGTTTGATTTATTCGTCGCTGTATATTATAGAAGACATTTTCTGTAAGTACAGTTGGTCTACCCATAGATTTTCCTTTGCAAATGCAGTGTTTGGTTTCAAATCTTTTGACAATAATACATTTCCGGTTTAAGAAAGTGTCAGTAAATGATTGTGTCTGGAAATTCCATCATAAATAATTGTTGTAAACGGCAAAATTTTGTTTGTTATAACTTACCAGTAATTCGACGAAATGCCAAAAGTTTAGCTGTGGAAGCAACTGATTGATTAAAAATATGTATAGGGTGATTCACTATATTTTGACCCCCCATTTCACTTTTTTGTTTTAAGAGTTATAAAAAAATGTGAAATACAAAAGTTGCACGATTTTTTATGAATTTTTCGAAAATGATAGTTGAAAAACAAATGAAGTCCAAATAAAATGGCCGCTGATGTTAACTTTGTTAAGTTAAATGGAACACCCTGTATATTTTTACATATTTGGATACGTTCCCTATCGAGCATAGTCATAATATAAGGTTTATTGGGTCCATCTTTTACAATAACGAGATATTATTAAAAAACGAAATGTTTTTTTTATTAACAAAATAAGATATCTTTTAATTGTTAGACATCTTCCAGGCATTTCTGCCTTTTTTCCAATTACAAAAGGATTTACAGATTTAGTTGTAATATATTGAAATACATACGATTTCAAGTGATTTTGATAAATTAAATTTAGAATAAACTTAGATTATTTACGTATGAAGATTTCAATTAAACAATGATTGAACAATAAGTCACAAGAAAAGCTAAAAAGTTATATTATTTAAAATGAAATATCAGTGATTTAAAAGATGGAATTAAATTATTTAATTATTATTATTATTATTAGAACTACTTATTAATAATCATTTGGAGAATTAAATTAAAAAAGATTATATTGTTATTAGATGTAAGAACTTTGTAAATTATAAAAATGTTTGTATGGTAACGAGGTTTTGAATTGTGGATTAAAAAAAAAAGAAGAGAAGGTGGTGGAGAGATGTCAAGATAGTTTTTTTTTTGACAGAAGGTTAATAATTATAAGAAAGTATATACTGATATAGTAGAAAAAAATCAATGTGTTATTGCAACATACATTGCTGGAGGAAAATTAGATAATTGAGATATCATTGCAGTCAACATTTGGTAGTTGTAATTCGGGCAAGTTATATTATTTTCTTAATAAAAAACCTTCTTTTCGTTTTTTAATAGTATCTCGCTTATTGTTAGAGATGGACCCAACAAATCTCATATGACTATGCTCGACAGGGAACGTTCTATCCAAATATGTAAAAATATACACGGTGTTCCATTTAAATTAACAAAGTTAACATCAGCGGTCATTTTGTTTGAGCTTCAATTGTTTTTCAACTACCATTTTCGAAAAATTCATAAAAAATAATCGTGCAACTTTTGTTTCGCCTTTTTTTATAACTCTTAAAACAAAAAAGTTAAAGGGGGAGGTCATAATATAGTACCTACGATTTAATATTGAAGCAAAGGAAACAATAAAACGATGGTAGCAAATAACTTAAATGAAAACAGACACGGACGACGGACGCCACTGAAAAATGCACAAATGTCAATTTAACGTCATCCGTCATGATTCGTTTACAATAAACAGTAAGAAACCATTGCCTCTATACACTCGAGATAATGCGATCGCTCATTGGTTGAACCAAATGTCATGAAAAATTACACCAATCATGAGCCGGTAAAACGAATTGTTTTAGTAATTTTTAATTTTGCCAGAATTTAATTGAAAATAAAATTACTGTTTCAAACAAAATGACTGGTCACGTGGCTTGTATCATTTATGAAGGCGCTGTAATTTGAATTGATTCCCTAATATAAATATATAAACAACGATGACACGATGAAAATTAGCTGGGACACTCTGTACGCATATGGTGTTTGGGACACTGTGTATGTTACATTCAACGTTTAATGAGCTGCATAAATAATAATTTCCATTTTAAATCTAAGTTACAGGGCCAATCTCTTTCGATTCGATCTTCATGGTCAAGCCCGTGTCGGTCAAGAAATTATGGACAGGACAGAACGATCGGCAGTTGGCGAAAAACTCCGACTGTGACTGTGACGTACCGACTCGGTTCCTCGTGACAACTTATGAAAACTGCGCGGGTTCAGTCTATTCGCGGACCCAGTTTAAACTTCGAACCGAAATCGCGAACGCCGCGATTAGTTGTTGTTTTTTTTTTTTAATTAGCGGCGCTGAGTTTCTGGCGTCGATATTTGGATTTATTTTCAACAAGTCGTTTTTCTCTGTCCTTGGAGTGAAGGTGAGTGAGTGGTGGGTTTATTTTTAGTGGGATGATCTAAGTTTTCGCCAACCTTTACGTTACGTGCCAAGTGTGCTAAATAAAATAATTGTAACGCGAAAACAGACCAGTATCGCATAATCAAATTAGCTCGTTTATAGAATCTTGATTGATAGAAGTGGGCATATTTTTTATGGGCATTGCTAATGGCGATTTCAATGTGTATTAAGATGTCTTTCAACTTTCGTTAAATCTTCTTTTGATAGATAACTTATTTATTTATACTTACATTAAACTGGTATTGAAGCATAGTAAGTAGGTAGTAGGTAGGTCTGAGATTAATAAGGCCCTTTAACTAATAAGCCTACATTTTGAAAAACTCGCTAAACGACTTTGCATTACGTTACAAGCATGTATTTTGTCGTACATACAGAAAAATAATTGTGATATGGAAAAAAGTTAGTTTAACGAAACTCAGTAAGAAAAATAATGAAGCAGAGAAATTACAAATTTTTTTAGTGATTCTTGAAATGCTGTAATTTTGCGAATAATATATGGTCGTATCGAGAAAAAAAAGAAGCATCTTGAAGTTTGAAGATTATAGCTTTGAAATCTTGGGATGAAAAATTTTTTTACCATCACTCGGCGCAATCGAAAGAAATAATGTAAAGTAAAAATTTTACAATTTTTTTTTTCAAAACTGCCCATGGGCTAATCAATGTCAGGGTCATTTAGTTTCAGCTTCTTCAGCTTCAATTTGTTTTTTTTATTTTCTGTACGATTATTTCACATTGAGATATCGGCTATTGAGTGAAAAGGCACCTTTTTTTATGATCAACGACATCTTATGAACCAATGATCGTACAACGAACGGAAGGTGAGTTTTGGACACTTGAGTCAATACTCTTCAAGTGCCTTTTGGTATGTTAGAGAATTTTTTTTTATACTCAGTATTAATTTGAAAATGTGCAATAAAATTACTTTCTCTGCTGTTCTCAACGACTATTTTGCGAATATTGCGAAAAGTGCCTATTATTTTTTAGCTCAATATATGCCCGTAAGGCCTGTAAATTTTGAAATCGATCGGTAGAACCGTTTGCGTTTCCTGAATCGTCAAAATTTTATAAAAAATTAAAAGAGCTCTTTAAACATAAGTTAATCATGATTGAGATTTTTCTCAATTTCGCGTTAAATACTTATCAAATATTGAAAAATTCAAAATTTTGAGTATTTATTTCACATGTCCAAATGTTGAAATTAAAAAAGTGTTGAAATTTCGAAATATTCAGAAAATTATACCGAATCATTTTCTGTTCAGTTTTGATGCGAATTTTTCTTCGCATGCCGTATTTCATCGAGTTAAAATTAATTGCATTAAATTGATACCCCCAAGTGAATCTATCTTCATGCATTTTTTTAAGTGCATCACTAAACGCTTTATTTAATCCTTTTTTTCGAAAATTCTCAACCCTTTTAAAAATGTTTTGTTTTTCAAAACTAGGTACCAATTATTTCCGTTAAAAAAACTTAATCTTAAAATTTATTAACAATTTTTTATTTCGACACTTGATAAGTATTCAATCGTGAAAACAAATTACGGAAACAAATTTTGAAACATTTAATTTTTTTTTCAAAATTGAACTTTTTTTCAAAATTTTTAATTATTTTTTCGATATTTGATGAGTATTTTTTAACACGAAATGGTGAGAAAAATAAACGCAAAAATTGTTTTTGGCAATATTCGCAAAGTAGTCATTGATTTTCCAAAATCGCAGAAAAAGTCATTTTTTCCACTTTTTCAAATTAATACTGAGTATAATAAAACATACCAAAAGTTCCTTGAAGAGGATCGATTCAAGTTTCCAAAACTCACCTTTTGTTCGTTGTACGATCATTAGTTCATAAGATATCGATGATAAAAAAAGTGACTTTTCACTCAATGGCTTATATCTCAATAAGAAATAATCTCGGAAATAATCGAACAAAAAATAAAAAAAAACAAATTGAAGTTGAGGAATCAGGCTATTAGACCAAGCAAATTAAATTTTTACTCGAAAAAAGTCCTATCCGCGAGATTATTGTAAAATTGTCTAAAGGAACATAATACACGACATCTCTCGTCTCGTGAGTCAAAAACTTTTATTAGCCAACTTTTCTATTTAAACAAATAAGTGAGGAAAACAGTTTTTTCACTTTGCAGGGAAAACCATCAATTTTAGCGAAAAGTGACTCTCA
>NW_019416549.1:148392-183741 GCF_000390285.2 Anoplophora glabripennis | reverse complement strand
TATGACAAAACCCTCAACTTGTCATAGGTTTTATAAAATTTTAACAATAAATGCGATAGTTATAAACAAATTAAAAAATGGGCACTTTTCTTGTTTTTTTGCAATAACTTTTTTGTTCATTAACCGATTTTAATTTAACAAGTCTCATTTTGTAGATAATTTTACTCCCTGAGAATCACTTTTCGCTAAAATTGATGGTTTTCCCTGCAAAGTGAAAAAACTGTTTTCCTCACTTATTTGTTTAAATAGAAAAGTTACCTAATAAAAGTTTTTGACTCACGGGATGAGAGATGTCGTGTATTATGTTCTTTTAGACAATTTTACAATAATCTCGTGGATAGGACTTTTTTCGAGTTTCTTTTTTTTTTCGCTAATTTGCCTGGTGTATATAGGACCCCGGCATTGATTAAGGCAGAAAAAAAATTCTGAGCCTATGGGCAGTTATGAAGAAAAAATTTGTAAAATTTTTGCGTTGCATTATTTCTTTTGATTGCGCCGAAAGTGATGCTCAAAAAAATGTTTCATCTCAAGATTTTAAAACTAGAATCTTCAAGCTTCAAGATGCTTCATTCTTTTTCTCGACACGATCATTACGCACGAAGTACCTTTCAAAAATCACTAAAAAAATTTTAAAATCTTTCTGCTCTCTTAATTTTTTTGTTGAGGTATAAGCCTACTGAAATTTGGTATTCATGACCCATGGGGAACGGGCATCATAAAAAAAGATTTTATTTTTTTTAACGTTTACCAACTCTCATTTAATATTTTTGCTGTACGTTAATTTTCACTGTTAGTGAAGTTAGCAGTAAGGTAAAAGCATAAAAATATTTATATTTTTTTACATTTTTCTATGGGTAAAAGACGTCCATTTGTGATAGTATAACCTCGATTGGTGGATTAGTACAAATAAAGTAAACAATTTATAAGATTCTTGTGATTTAGCTGGAGGATAAAAAAAAGAAATACGACAAAAAAGCAGATCCAGTTAATTGTTGACTTTTTGGAAGTCAACAATATTTTACAACAAATTGCAGGCATATTAAATTGTGGTTGAAAATAAAGCTTGAAATGATTTAATTTGTATGGTCATTATAAATAATAGAGATCAATAATTATATCATTTGTTAAGCCAGGTTAAATTTTAACAGCATCTATTTTGGTCCCGCTAAATTTTAACATATTTGGTTAAAATAAAGTCATTAAAATTTTCACAGAATACAGTATCGGGTTAAACAATGGGAGGTTAAAATTTTATCTGTGGCCTTGACGTTAAAATTTAACCAAAAGCATTGCAGAATAGACCCGAATATACTTTAAATTTAGTTTATGAATCAAAATTGCTTTCCATTTGAATCTTGTTGATTTATTGAGAAATTATAAGTCCTATTACTCAATGCTATATTAGAAATATGTGTGGGCCATATTAAAACCCAATTTTAGTGGGGGCCCATTGCATCTACACTAATTTCATTAAAATATTAGGAGTCTTTTTACCTTTTAAGCATTAAAATAAATGTGTTTTAGTATTGTAATAAACAATTCATAATTCAAGAAGAAAATTAGATTAAAATTGTGATCTGTGAGATAATTGTAATAAAAATTAACAAGCGTCTTATTTGTCACAGGTACCTTAGATTTTATATTATTAATCTCCATTTATTGTTTGATTTATTCCGGGTTGTTTTTTGAAAGATGGTGCATAAGAAACAAAAATTACTTGGTAATTTCTTTTAAAAAAACATATTAGTAAACATTTTATTTATCTATTTGATCTATTTATGATTGCATAGATTGCTTTCTCTGTTTATGGAGAACAGAAATAAAATAACAATAATTTTACAATTAGTAATAAATATTTTTTCCCAAAATCCAGTGACGTAGTTAGATTTTAAATAAAATAATTTTACAACGAAAAAAATATTTACAAGGATGATTACATTTAAAATGGGTCACGCTCATACTGTATCTAATGAAATAAAAGATAAAAATAAGCAAGATAAACAAGTAAATCATGAACAGTCATTTGACACTTTCACCAAAAGAAAAAGATATTTGAAGTTCGAAAACGTAACTAGATTAACTAAGAAAATGTAAAAGTAACCAGACAGAAAGAAAGGGAAACATTTTTGTTGGTACTAACCGTTTGACAGAAATTTTCATAAACAAATTTACCTTAGATATTCTCCAAAAATATTTTTATTTAAATATTTCCTCAATTTAAATTAAGTATTTACAACCACTGTTATTTTGGTATTCGCTAATTAAGTTTATATTTTGCCATATACATAAATGATTTATATCTGTGACTAATTGAAATAGAAGGATAAGTTTTAATTAGATAGATAGTTAGATAAGGGGATTGCATTCCCTAATCAACACTAAACTCTTTCAAACTGTTAACATGACCAATTAAAGAATTAAACCTATTTCTAAGAATTACTAATATATGTATTTTCTGCCCGATGAAAATTACATTTACGAGGATAAGCTATTTTTTTTGTAATCAGGGAATTTTTGTAACTTGTTATAATTAACAAGTAAGTGAAGAAAATAGCATAGAACATCAATTAGCTATTGCTAATGATTTATAATTCATCTTTATTTATTTCCAAAAAAAATGGCAAAGTCAAAAGGCAAAAAAGGCAAATGTATGTTAGTATGAGTATAAGTAATTCTGTTTTAAACATATCTTTTTGTTAAACTTAATTTGCGGTTCGAAAATTGTAATGGAACTATGTACATTTAGGTGTTTATTTATTTTCCACAGAAAACAAATGACAGTAATGACATCTCTAATAACATGTGGTTAGCAATTAGTCACCATATTTCTCAAACTAGATTATATTAGCGAACGCAAATATTTATAACAACGAGAATAATTTATATAATTAATAAACCTCAACTGTATTTTCATTAAGCAGTTATTATTTTTGAATGAATGGTTAGATACGGGGTCTGTTCATAAAATAACCGAACTTTATTTTTTTAAACTTTATTATTAACTTTATATATTATTGGTCCTTGCCTCCCTCAAATCACTACCCTTCCCTATTCACACACTTTTCCCAATGGACCTGGATAGCTTTTTTTGAAATGGCCTTTAAAGTCTGTAACGAATTTGCTTTGATGTGAGCAACCGGCGTCCTTTTAGAACTAAATAAAAAAAGATTCAGGTCTGGCGAGTAAGGATGGTGAGGGAGGACAGTAATGCGGGCGCATTGTTGTGGTGCAATAACCACGAGTTGTCTCGTCACAACTCTGGTCTCTTTTTGCGTTGTAAAACCCCTTATGTTTGTAAAATGCACAATTCCATTAAAGTTGAAAAAAACAGTGAGCATCACATTGACATTGGATCGAGACTGACGTGCTTTCTTGAGGCGTGGAGATCTTTTGCCAATAGAGATGATTGAACTTTTGTTTCAGGATCATAGCCGTAAACTCAACTTTCGTCTCCCGTGATGATCCTTTGAATGAATGTTTCATTGTCATTGAATTGATTGTTCAAGGAGTTGCCCACAAACGTCCACACGATTTTCTTTTCTTTCTGTTGTTCGGTCATTAAACGAGGAACAAATCTTGCTGCAACTTATGCATGTTCAAATTTTCGGTCAAAATTTCATGGCATGACCCAATTCAGATGCTACCCTCTTCTGTAATTTCTCTGACAGTTAATCAGCAATTTGCACGCACCAGATCTTTGACTTCTGAATCTGGGAATCATCAGTTTAAGTCGAAGGTCTTCCTGGTCGAGGATTATCTTCAATAGATCGACGACCACTTTTAAATCGTGAAGACCATTCGTAACATTGTGTACGACTTAACATCGTCTCCGTAAACTTGTTTCAACCGTTGAAAAGTTTTCCCCAGTTTCACGCAAAATTTTACATTGCATCGTTGTTCCAGAAAATCGCAAATTTTAAAAATCGTCAGTAACACTAAAATACGTTGCACTCAAATAATAATATTACGAAAACCAAATGAGATATCAACAATCCAAGAACATGTGGCTAGAGAGGAGGTTATGCGTAACGCAATTCTACCAATCGCATTTCACTAAATACCTCCATTAGCGCGTGATTTAAAAAGTTCGGTTTTATTTTCTAAACAGACCTTGTACATATTCATTTAATAGATATTTATCTATATGTCATAATACATTTAAAGTATAACAAAGATTCTGTAACCTTTAATTTAATTTGTTTTTTTTTTCATCCAAAATGATGAGCATACTCTGTATGTCACATAAAGAAATATTTACTATGTCATAATTATAAATACACATAGGTGCTTTAGTTTTACATATAACTTGCTTTATACTGTGTATATCATTTAATTAATGTCATAATTAGTGAAAATGACACTTTTGAAATTGCCACATTTTAATTTTTAAAATATATTTTGTTTCTCCTTTCCCCCAGAACAATGTCAGAACTCTAGATGAAATGGATTGACTAAGGAAAAAATCATTTAATAAGTAAATTTGTTTAAAACTATTTAAACGTTTCTCAAAGTCAGCACTGTTTTTAAATTTCATATAAAAGTTTACATACTTTTGGGTATTTTTATCTCATATTGATATTACTATATTTTGGTGTCATGCTGCACGGTGACGTAAAAATTGGCAGTGTCTACTTTTATCCAAAAATTTATTGCACAGTAAAATAAAAAAAAAAACATTATTTTATTATCGGCTTAATTTAGACATAATTTATATATATTTTAATTTTCGTTCTTTAATTTCTCTCCCTTTGAAAATTATAGTAGCTATTATAGAGATTTAAAACAATTTTGTAACTTTTATTCAACATCTGTAAATTTATTTTTTATTTAAGTACCTTGAAGAAGTTTCAATAAGTCTAACATAAAAATTTGGACAGAAATCTAGCCACATTATTCGATAATCCTAAATTTTGATTTCATTGCTTATTGTAAACTGAAGTTTATATGTACGATATTCGTAAATATACACACTACAATAGCACTAAAGTAATAACAGTAAATTGCAAATTGAACAAGTGGCTCTTTTAACACAGATTTTTTCAGTTTCTTTCAGTATATCTAATTCTGTAAGACATGATATCAGTTTGATTGACTTCTTGATGGAGCACTAAGTTTCTAAGTTTTTGCTATTCTACCAAACGAGCGCTAAAGTAACATTCTTTTAATACAGGAAAATAGAAAAGCGACTTAATTGAATGTAATATATAGGTACCTATTCAAAAAAAGGAACAGACATTCTTTGGTATTTACAATTAGATAAATATTTTCAAATGTGTTAAAATTTGAGTTAACTTTTTAATTTTTCACACACATCTTTTAGCAAAATTTTCCATCGCGTGTTCACATAACAGTGATTCAATTTGAGTGAATTGCTCAATTGTTTTGGGATTGTCAGCTCTTCAAAAAATGTCATAAAAAGAATCTAGAAAGAATAAGAAGAAAAGAATCATCTAATGGTGATAGATCGCATGATCTTAGCCAATTAACATTTCTTCGAGAAATTATTCGATTACCAAATTTCTGTTTCAAAAGATCGATTGTTTCCGTTATTGTGTGACATGTTGCACCATCCTGTTCAAACTACATATTCAGCACATTAATACGTTTCAATTCATTACATAAAAAGTTATTAATCATCGTTCTATATCGAGTACCATTCAGAGTAACAAGTTTCCAGCTTCATTTTCGAAGAAGTACAGACCAATCACGCCACCAGACCAAAAACCACAACAAACAGTTTGTGTGCCTTTTTGTGGGGGTTTCTTCACTTCAGATACATCAATTTTGTTTGTTTACTTATCCACCAATTTCAAAATGAGCTTCATCAGATTTTATTAAAAAAATCACCATTTTCTTCTTTCACTGCAAGAGTCCAGTTAACAAATGTACGACGTAATCCATGATCAGTTGGCAATAATTCTTGTATTAACTGTATTTTGTAAGCCTTTAGGTAAAGATCCTTATGCAAAATATTGAATAAAGTTTTTGTTTAATGACTAATAATTGCTGTGAATGATGACGAGTTGATGTGTTTGGTTCTGCAGTGACACTGTCATTGACAGCTGCAATATTTTCTTTTGAACGACCACTACGACTCCAAATTTTACTTCTTTGATCTTGAATTGTACCAGTTTCTTCAAATTTATTCACAATATTTCGAATAGTGCTGTTTTTTGGATAATTTGTTTTCCATATTTTGTAGGATACTTNCCAAATTTCTGTTTCAAAAGATCGATTGTTTCCGTTATTGTGTGACATGTTGCACCATCCTGTTCAAACTACATATTCAGCACATTAATACGTTTCAATTCATTGCATAAAAAGTTATTAATCATCGTTATATATCGAGTACCATTCAGAGTAACAAGTTTCCAGCTTCATTTTCGAAGAAGTACAGACCAATCACGCCACCAGACCAAAACCACAACAAACAGTTTGTGTGCCTTTTTGTGGGGTTTCTTCACTTCAGATACATCAATTTTGTTTGTTTACTTATCCACCAATTTCAAAATGAGCTTCATGAGATTTTATTAAAAAAATCACCATTTTCTTCTTTCACTGCAAGAGTGCATGATCAGTTGGCAATAATTCTTGTATTAACTGTATTTTGTAAGCCTTTAGGTAAAGATCCTTATGCAAAATATTGAATAAAGTGTTTGTTTAATGACTAATAATTGCTGTGAATGATGACGAGTTGATGTGTTTGGTTCTGCAGTGACACTGTCATTGACAGCTGCAATATTTTCTTTTGAACGACCACTACGACTCCAAATTTTACTTCTTTGATCTTGAATTGTACCAGTTATCTTCAAATGTATTCTCAATATTTCGAATGGGGCCGTTTGTTTTTCCATATTTTGTACGATACTTTCTTCAGATTTCGGCATAACTTTTACTAAATTTAAAACAATTTTTACCAATAAAGACGCGTTGCTTCATCGTATACTTTTCCTATTTATTAACCACCATGTTTCTACTTAACAGCTGTTAAAAAACGAAAACCATTCTGGTACAAAAAAAAACACAAATGGCAACAAATTAAAAAGTTACTTAAACTTAAATTTGAGCAGCCTTTATTAAACAATTTATGTCAACTTATCTTAGTCCAGAAATGATTCGTTAAAAAGTTACAGGGTGTGTTAGTCGTTAGTCTTACTTTTGAAATTATCATTCATTAGTATCTGGAGAACTGATATATGATATTTGATTTAAATTTAGTACATACACGTTATAAGGGTGGTGAAACTAATAAAAGTCACCCTCAAACATTTTATTGCCTGTATCACCGGCTTACCATGGGATGTGCTACCGCCTATTTTTGAAAATATTTTCTCCGCCTATTTATAAGTTATTTACCGATTTCGAATATACAGTGAAGGATTCATTTGCTTATACAATATCAGCGAATATCTTTTTTTACTTCAAATAAGTGAATTTCTAGTTACCAGTAAGTAACTTTGTTGCCATAACCATGTGCACTCAATTATTAACTTTGTTTTTAAACTTTCCCTTCATATTTAAAGTTACAAGTAAATAGCAGCGTATCCATAATTGGACAGTCTCACCATCCCTGCTTTTTATTTTTAACTTTTTAAATATAAAACGAGAATTATAAGTCCGAGTTGATAATTTGTAACTCTATCGTCGCTGAAAATACGCACAGGCACTCCCTCAAATATGCACATATTAATCTTTTAATTTATTACATAACATTTTTATCCTTTACATAATGTACAGGGTGTCGCGCTTAAATGTGACACAAACCTGTAACTTCTTTATTTTTTTGGCCGATTTCAAGTTGCTTTTTTAGAATATTGGCTAAAACAACTATATCTAACTGTGATACTGTTGTTTTTATTAATGCAACACATGTCCAACTAGGACGCGTTCTTTTGATGTCAAAATAGCTACTTGGTATTAGCGATTTTTTTTTCCAAAAAACAGATTACATACTCTTATTCAGCATACCTTAAAACGTCTTATCACCAAGTTTCATCAAATTCAATACATCATCAGGTGAGCACCCCAAGATATCGCGCGTAAATGTGATATAAGCCTGTAACTTCTTTATTTTTTGGCCGATTTAAAAAATTTTGAGAATATTAAGCATTGTATGAAAAATAATCCTAATAATAGTAAAAATGTAAATCGTAAATACGTACGATCGTAAATAATTACGATTAAGAAAATCTTTATTCCGATTGCTATGTGGTGCTACGGAGTTGTTCTAGTTTGGAATTACACTAATAGAGAGCGCCACTTCTTGAATGGATTTTCTTATTCTATCACTGTCTTACTCAAAGTGCGACTTCTTGTGTATGAAATGCTGATCTTAAACTTGCAATGTTATATTATAACACTAATAAGGCACATTGCTGTTATAATACAGATTATTTTGGAAAAACTTCCTTATTGGTCGATTTCGGTCCATGGAACTTCATTACAAATATGACAGACACATTAAAGTTAATAAAAAAATTGCAAAGTTATCGTCATATTTTGTTACAAATACAACGTAATTTTTAATTTATGGTTACAATGACTTACAATGATGTAAATCCAATATTAAGATAAACATATTTTGTCGCCAACCGTCAATAGAGCTTTGCATTACCATAGCGTTTTCCGGAAGTAAACAAACACTTTATTTTACTGTAAATCAAGCATTTTACCTAACGCAAATATTTATCAACATAACCATTATAGTCCGGTCAATCTAGACATTCAAAGATACATAAATTTACAACAAGCTGAAAGTGAGTAAAGTTGTTCAAAACTTATTTAAACATAACATATTAAAATTCCTCATCGTTCCGGTACTCGAAAAATATTTACTCGAGGTCAAAGGTCAAAAAAATGGGTTGTTCGCGATTTTCAGCTAAACGGTAAGAATTATCATAAAATTACAACAAAACGACAAACGACAAAAATCAATCATAAAATTATCTATAAAAAATGTATCAATACTTTTTTTCCTAAGAGCCACCGTTTCTGAGATATAACGATTCAAAAAGTTGTAAAAGTTGTAATCGTCATAATATGCACACGTTTTCACGCCACCTACGAGGTAGTGTACTTAGCGCGTTTTTTTAACGTGGTTTCCCCAGTAGGCCTATTCCACAGGTCTGTTGTGATTTTGTTTAGTTTGAAACTATTGCATAATAACAGATATTAGCAAGGGTTGGAAATGATAAAAGCGATGGAAATTAAAAAAAGCAGAGGAATTTATTCGTCTGATTCATAACCTTCAAATACTTCTTCTTGCTCTTCTTCTGGATCTTCTTCTTCTTCTTCTTCTTCTTCATTCTGGGTATAAGTAAATTGCGTTAATAGTGATGTATCGCATGTCTCCTCGTTGGTATCAAACGAATCCTCTACTGTTGGTGATTCAACATTAGAACACGACCGGCCTTGACAATTTTGCCAGAGAACAAAACAGTGCAACTTTTTTGCAACCACATTGGGCCCTGCATCCCTTTTTACAGTTGCAAAAATTGTGTTTAGCAGTTTTTCCGGCGCAGGTGGGAGTAAAATCTGAATTGGTTCTAATGTAATGGTTTCATTTTACCTGATATTCTCATAGTTATACTTATGTATATTTTATATTTTAAGTGTAAGTTACAATCACCGTTGGAAAACTATTTTTACTTATATTACAGCTTCAGAGATGTATATACGTGGCGTATTTATGCATATTATGATGCTTACAACTTTTACAACTTTTTGAATCGTTATTTATATCTCAAAAACGGTGGCTTTTAGGAAAAAGTATTGATACATTTTTTATAGATAATTTTATGGTCTACAATTTTTGTCTGAGGTAATTTTATGATAAAACTTACCGTTTAGCTGAAAATCGCGAAAAAAACATTTTTCTGACCTTTGACCTCGAGTAAATTTTTTTCCGAGTACCGGAACGATGAGGAATTTTAATATGTTATTTTTAATTATGTTTTAAACCATTTTACTCACTTTCAGCTTGTTGTAAATTTATGTACCTTCACTCTTATTTTTTTGTCTAATTTGGCCGGACTATTACTGTATGACATTAATCAGAAATTGTTTGTCCCAACAGTAAAAGTTTTGTCGCGAATTATTTATAGAACATGATGGAAGAAGACATTCGGTGCACGCTGTCTGAAAGTCTGGAAAAATTCTACCACAAAAAACAGTCGAAAAATACAATCGCCAGTATGACATATTCATGGAATGGTGCAAGAAACACGGAATTAAAAAAATATAGGTAGTGAAAATGTTTTACTGGCATATTTTTCTGAGTTATCGAAAGAGTATTCTCCTTCTTCAATGTGGTCGTATTATTCCATGATGAAAACAACCCTCTCAGCAGAAAATAACGTTAACATTAGTGAATATAACAAACTTTTTTTTAAAACAAAAAAGAGAAGTCCAAAGCTTTTTCACAAGAAGAAATACTTAAATTTTTACTAAATGCACTAGATAAAATTTACTTGATGATGAAGGTAATTTATGCTAACTTTAAAAAAATAATTGATAGAAATGTAGTAATTTGTGTTGTTTTTGGCATGGCTGGTACTTTACGTAATGAAGAACTTTTAAATTTAAAAGTAAGTGACATAAAGCACGAATAAACTCGAATATTTGTGACCACTTCAGAGTTTGAAGGAAAAGTAAAATCTGTAGAATTATTTAACAAATATTTAGCTTTGCGTCTTAAACAGACGCCCCACAACCGATTTTTCGTAACTTATAGAAATGCTAAATGCACAATCCAGACAGTCGGAATCCATACTTTTGGAAGTGTACCAAGAAAAATTGCCAACTATCTGCATTTGCGAGAACCATCACTTTATACGGGCCATTGTTTTCGTCGTATGTCCACCATTCTCTTTGCCTATGCAGGCAGCAGTAGGGAAAATTTAAAACGTCACGGAGGGTGGAAAAGCGACGCGATTGCAGAATCCTATGTCGAGAAATCTGTGCTCATTAAAACAAAAATAGTAAAGATGATTTTAGGTGGTGATCAAACTAAGAACATAATTATTACCAATGATAATTCTACTAAAGATTTACAAATTATTAACATAGATAATAATCCTCAAACATTTTCAATTGAAACTCCTTAGGGTGTACGTTCACGTTACCTATTTAATAGAATAAATAAGTAGATTTGTTTTATATTTGCTGGTATTTTTCTTTTTACTTTGTCATAATACAATGTGATAAGTTATAATATCTCATCCTTTTTTAAATTATAAATTTTTACGGTTGACGATCAAATTTTGTATGCACCACCTCAGTAAAGTGTCTTATCATCAACACTTTACTGACTTGGTACATAAATAACTATTATGTTTACTATTTCCAATCCTGTGACATATTATTATGAATTAAAGAAAAGGTAAGCATACTAACATTACATACTTTTTTAAATCTGTTTTATACGGCATTTACCCTTGGAAAACTACTGGTATGAGGAGCTCTTACTTGGGCACGCCACTGGAAGTGGAAATTTAATGTTAATTCTCCCATAATGTCGTAGGAAGTTGCACCATGTGTTAATTTGCGACGGTTAAATAAATTTAAAACAAACAGTCGCACTGTGTAGGTATTCCAAATATTTAGAAAAGGCTATTCCAGCCGTGACCTCTAAAATGATTATTATATACATAGCGTTGTAGGTGTCAAGGCGGTTAGGTCTATCTTATGACGTAACCCAAAATACGTATAACCAGTTTATTTAACAGCAATTTATTTACTTACATTCATGAAACTACAGCAGAAGGTAATCCAACTAGTTCACTCAGGTACGTGATGAAAAGAGTATGTAAAACAAGGGGATATTTGGTATATTAGGTGTCGACGTTAGAAAATAAAAGTATAAAAGTTCATACTTCATGTTAAAAAAAAATACTGGCTGAAGTTCCGAACAAGCTATGAATAATGAAAAAGCAATCAATCGATGAATACTGAATGCTGTGAGGGAAAAAGTATCTTGAATATTTGAATCCTGAATACAACAAATAAACAGTACTCGAATCCAGAAATTCTGTCCTACTCCAGATGACAAAAACAAACTATTGCTATATGGAACTGAAGTAAATATAGATATATAAATAGAATATTTTATAGTCAGAAAATTAATCTTTATAAATTTTTAAAAATTTTGGTTTTCCGACATGTAAAAAAATGGTGTGAGTAAAAGCAAGATGCGGAGTGAATCCATTGAGTGTAATTATTGAGTACATTTTCACTTAATATTGAGCATTTTGATAACTTTACTCATTTGTGATTGAACTAAAACTAAGTATTTTCACTCAAATATAGGCACCCGTTAAATAAATTCTTCAGATAAACTCGTATTTGATACACTTGTACCTAAATCGGAGTAAATGTCCTCATTATTGAGTGATCCCACCACATTCTATGGTTGTCGTGAGTTGTCTTTGTCTAGTCCCATCGTCCCTATTAGGTCATCTCGTGGCATGGTGTATGGCGTGTAGTGCTGAAGAAGTATCCGTTTATCCGGTTATTTTGGTGACATATTTAAATGTGGCTTGATAACAATAATTAAAATCAATAATATATTGAGTCTCGATTAATATTAGGTTAAATAAACGGATAGTTAGATTGTTATGCTACTTATACTTACTTATCTGTAACGTACAATATAGGTTATGGAAATCTATTCGGCCGATCAGTTAACCAATTCTTTTAATCGAGACCTAAAATATTGTCTCTAAAACAGATCTGTACAGAAATCACTGTGGCAGCTTACGCTGTAAACAAATTTCATTCAAATTTCACTCAATTTTACTCAATAATGTATCAATTTCTGTCCACATCCGATTGAGTGAAGTTTTCACTCTATTAGTATGAGTACAACTGAATGAAACTATTGCATCAGAAATGAGTGAGTTTTACTCAAATCCGAGTTACTGCTAACTATCAATTGAGCGACTTTTGACTATTATAAGTATATAAAACCAATTTAGAGTTGACTTTTTCTCTAATATGATTTAAATTTAACTATTATTGTGTCAATTTTTACTCAAACTTGCTTTTTAATTAACTAAATATTGGTTGTAAAAATAAATCAAACATAAATAATTAATTATGATATACAGCCGCCTGCTAAGGCCTGTTCTCCTGACGATCACGGTTTTCTGGAACATCTAATGGGCCCCCATCAACTGTGGTCGGGATTACAGAAGCAATATTAGTCCAAGCGGTACTTGTTTCGGGTTGGGTAAAACGCATATGATCGGAGATTTTTGCTTTAACGGCTTCTAAATAACATCAGAAATTATAATATTTCTATGCAAATAAAAAAAAACGTGAGCTTAATTGTTATTGCAAAAAAGTATTTAAAAATAGAAAAAAAATCGTTTTTTTTTCTTGGATTTCTCGTCGACAACTTAGCAACTATTCATTTTAGAGAAAAATGGAAGAGGAAAAAAAGTTTTGTAATTAAATTTTAAACAAGATAGAGTTAGTTGCAATTCGAAAAAATAATAATTGTTGTTGCAATAATCGGAAAAATCATTTAAAAAATTGCAAAAAAAAATAGTTTATTTGTCAATTTTTTTCAGACACTTGAATAATACCTAGGATCTTCATACTTTTTCCAATTAAACTTCTTAGTGCATATAAATATCACACCAAATTTCATCCAATTCGGTTCAACAGTTTTTACATAATAATTGTTTAATTTTTTTTATTTTTTTTAAATAAAAAAATTTTCAAAATCAAATTTCTAAAAATCTAAAGCCTTTGAATACTTGAAAATTTCACCACATAAAGAAGAGCTCTCAAGCTTTAAAATGCTTTTTGAAAAATTCAAATCGGACGATTAGGAGAGCCGTGGTGATTGTTTAAACATTTTCGCAAATTTGGCATGAAAATTTGTTTTTTAATAACAGCCTTTCCTTTAAATTATGAGATTTGACAACAATGCATACCACAGTTCTCAAGTGCGCATGCGCTGCGACTAATTCGCTCCGTTGTTCGAGGTCACACTACCTTATCCAACCTAAAAAAAATTACTAAAAAGAAAGGTTGAAATAATATAGTTTTCACCACGGATTTTGAGAAAACAAACTTATACGTGTCTCTAAAGATAAAAGATCTGTATAAAAACAATGTCCATTCAAAGCTGTGTGAACACCCTGTATGAAAGAGATAAATACGAATACTGCATAATGTTAAATACATTCTAAATCTATTCTAAATCTATCAGTGTAAAGTAAAATCTTGGAGATATTCGGTTACTAGAAGTAAATTTACATATTAACCTCGATATTAACTATACTTAATATATAAAAAGTATGTTAACATTTATAATGCAAATGAATTATTTTTTGTATACTGGGTAATATTTATGATAAATAGTAATATAATTTTTTTAGTGTACTAGGCCAGCAGTAAAATACGGTGATCTTTCAGGGTATAATAAATTTTTAGTTTATTAGAATATTTATTCTTTGCTTTCAAAGCAACCTTGCACGAGGAACGATGAAAGTATGTAAAATAGTAGTTGATATCCTACAATTACTGAATTATACAAAGTGGATTCCACATCTACTTTAAACAGCGGCATAGCCTACAATCTAGAACATGTACAGTCTTTCTTAAGTCAGTTGAACATGTTAAAAAACGACTAACAATAAAATTTAATGAGTTTCATAGGCGTACCTAAAAAAGTTTTCGGTTAAAGGTAAAAAATTATAATAATTTGTATATAATGTGTAGAAAATTTCTATTATATTATGTTCATTTGGCCAACAACATATTTTAATTATTTATGCCTTCAAACAATTTTATTATATTGATGGTTTTCGTTTCGTTTCGTTTCAAAAGATCTCCAAAATGCTATGTTGTAATAATATTATTTCTCCTTATCACAAATTATAATATCAATGATTACTAGAAGGTGTCTATAATAAATTAAAATTACCTGAATCATACCAAATTCCGCATTGCTGCACTGCACTGCTGGGCAATTTGTCAACTACTTGTCAACAGCTGATATTTATTTCCCAGTGGCCCAATGAATCTGTCTTTGTATTTCGTTTGCCCGCGCCCGCTTTCTTCAACTGGGCGTATACATTTCTACTATCTCCACGTTTAATTCGACCAGACCTGTATATAGGTATGGCTAAATTAAAATGGGAACAAGTTATTCAAATATTCCAATGCCGAGTTGCTGCGTCAGCGACCGAACCTGGTATATACTGTCAACCTCTTGGTTCTTCAATTGATATCGGAAAGGCTATACATAATAGTTATTATAGGAAAAAATTAAAAATAAAGTCAAATTTCAGGTAAATAAGCATGATTTTTTAACAGAAAATTTGTTGAGCTGTTTTCACTGTGGTAACATAATTTGTCTATTATGAAAAGTGAATATGAATTCAACTATTATGTGCTGCCAGTGTTAAACAGAACTCTGAAACTGCAACTTTTTATATGAAATATAAAGAAGAGAAGTTAAAGCAACAAGTATTTTTTGGATGGTATGTCAAACAAATTTTTTAATATCTTCGTAAAAATGTTTATGGCTTTCATGTCATTCCTATCCGATAAAGAATTTCGGAAATACTACACTAGAGTGTCCCAAAAGTAATGCAGGATTTGAATTGTGCGCCATTTTCATTCCGAAGAGTTGGCAGTACTGCGCAGCGTCACATGTTGTACTTGGAGTTAGGTTAGGTTATACAACGCATGAGTGAGTGAAGATTGTAAAAATTCATTACAAGTACGGAGAGTGTGTAGCTGACACTGTATGCAAATCACGTGGAATTTTGGGTAGAAGGAATGCCCCGAATATAACAACTGTGAAAAGATTAGTTGCCAAATTTGAACAAACAGGTTTGGTTGAAGATAATAAAAATAGGCTGGCCTTGTTCAGCCGAAAATAATGCTATGGTGATAGAGGCGGAAATTCCCGTAACTCAGTACGCTATCGGTCACTGCAATTAAACATTTCAAAAAACGCAAGTGGATTAACCAACTTTACCAACTTTTTTATTAATAAAATCTTTTTTCCTCACATGAAATCTTGCGTTTCTTTTGAGACACCCTGGTATCCTATTACTCACATCTAGCTTATGAACTCTAGCTATGCACAACGAAGTGTTAGATGTTATATCTTCACTATCTAAACCAGTGAGGTGTTATTTGTTGTTAAATTATCATTTCTAAATTAATTATTATCCGTAATGTAGGTACTAAACAGATTTAGTTGTGTATATGTGGATGGGAAGACAACTTTAGTTTGACAGACTATTGTTAAATGTATTTTGCATTCAAAAATACATATCTATTATTAGTACTCATCTGTTTGCTAACTTGTTTTGTTTCGTATTAATTAGTTTACGATTTTACCAGTGCTGTTATGTTACATGAATTATACCGTCTGTTTGAAAATTATAAATAAATAAGTAAATAACAATGAGAGATAAGAAAGTAACTAGTTTTGAGAAAAAAATATTACAAATTTATCATTCTACTGCTGCACAAATCATATTACTCTTCAGGTCTTTAAAGTTAAATTAAACACTAGTTATTTGTGTTACGGAAATAATCACATAAATTAAAACTGTTGTTTTTGTTGTTTTAAAACTAGTAATGATTCATTAGCTGACCGCCAAAAATTGTATGAGCCAACTTTTTGTAAGGTCAACTAAACCCAATATTAACAATTAAAATATGGTTTACATAATTACATAGCGTAATTATTTACCGTCATGATCTTACTTGTTTAATTGGTTATTAGCTACACTGTAAAAAGGAATGTCTATATCAAATTGTAGAGCTTCAGCAACATCTGATGTTTTTCAACTGATATTATTCAAATATATTATTTTTAAAAACTTATAATTTTACCAAACATTTACTCAAAGATAGTAAAATGGCAAAAATAATAATTATTGTATGTATAATTGAAAGTACAGCTAAAATAAAAATACCAGTTCTACAGTAGTACTAAACAAAGTATGGAAGGTGTACTGTTAAATCACAAATTGTTAAACAAATACAGAACGTATTTTAACTGATGAAATATAATTATTATCATACATTTTAACAAAACAAATCCTTTTGCAAAATGAACAGTAACGTGTACGATATTTACAGGTAGCTGTGGGTGGGGTGACGCAATAAACATATAAAGTTACAGGAAAATTACATTCAAGTTACAGCAAAATATATATTTATCTTAAATGAATTATACAGGGCGAGTCATTAATAATGGTACACAGCTTAATGGCAGATTGTTAACGTCAAAATATAGCGATTGAGCCAAACCTTCCTTAATTGTTGCTCATTTTCGTTCTACAGGGTGTTAAAGTTGAAAAAATATTTTCTTTTTTGATCTATATTTTAAGTATGTATGGACCGATTGTTTTGAAAATTTCTAGTTTTACGTTTTTTGAAGTGGCAAATACGAATATACAAATAGTGTTGGGGTCATGTCTACGGGTTTCGTTTCGTTTCAAAAGGTCTCCAAAATGCCATGTTGTAATAAAGTTATTTCTCCTTATCACAAATTATAATATCAATGATTACTAGAAGGTGTCTATAATAAATTAAAATTACCTGAATCACACCAAATTCCGCATTACTGCACTGCGCTGCTAGGCAATTTGTCAACAACTGAAATTTATCGACCAGTCGCCCAGTGCCGCTGTGTTTGTGCCGCGCGCTCATTCTTCAATTGGGTGACCAGACTTGTATATGGGTATGGCTAAATAAATATGGGAACAAGGTTTTCCGTGTTTGCCCGCACGGGCATTCTTCAACTGGGCGTATACATTTCTACCACCTCCACGTTTAGTTCAACCAGACCTGTATAATGGCTATGGCTAAATAAATATGGGAACAAGTTTTTCAAATATTTCAATGCCGGATTGCTGCGCAGCGACTGAACCTGGTACATACTGCCTAGCTCTTTGCTCTTCAATTGAGATCGGAAAGACTATAAAAAAGGTGACATTTTTATAAGAAATGTTTTCGAGTTTGGAAAGGACTCAATTGCAGAGAATGCGAACATAGGTGTAAGATTTGATGGAGGATGCATATTTGTTAAACGTCAACAAATACCGCATCGTGTGGATGGTGCATATCGATACANCCTTAATCAATTGTTGCTCATTTTCGTTCTACAGGGTGTTAAAGTTGAAAAAATATTTTCTTTTTTGATCTATATTTTAAGTATGTATGGACCGATTGTTTTGAAAATTTGTAGTTTTACGTTTTTTGAGGTGGCAAATACGAATATGCAAATAGTGTTGGGGTCATGTCTAGGGGGCGCTAGTTGTACTGTCCTGCGAACGTAAAAATATGTCTAACATTTTATATTTTACAATTTTGAATTTTTTAACTAGAAATTGTTGAACTCCGTTCAATTCTAAATAAAAAAGGTATACTTGTTACAAATAACAAACAATAAACTCAATTGTTTTCGAGATACAGACATTTTAAGTTTAAGTTTTAAAATTATTTTTTCCAAAGTGGTAGGCATGGACATAATAAGTTTACAGCTGTCACTACAATACCATACCATATTGTTTCCTACTCAATTTGATTAAGTAGTTTTTTCCTTGTCGTTTTTTTTAGAGAAGAGAATATCTCAATAAAAGGCTAAGAAAATGCATTGAAGTTGCTGGTAGTTAATAATTTGTTAAGAAATGCATAATAAAATCATTAATTGTGTAATGTTTGTCTTAATTCTTAATTCAGGCTTGGTATCTTAAGACCTGCTAATTTTCTGCATACAGAAGTGTATAACCTTTCCGAAGTCAGTTGTACATGTATAAAAATGCCTAGCAATAAAATTTAATGAGTTTCATAGGCGTCCCTAAAGTTTTCTGCTAAAGGTAAAAAATAATAATTTGTACCTATATAATGTGTAGAAAATTTCTATTATATATTCATTTCCAACAACATATCTTAATTATTTATGTCCTCAACCAATTTTATTATATTGACGGTAAATTTTCGTTATGACATATTAAAAAACATTTACAATTTCATTCAAATATATTACTGCCCGGCAAGAACGTGATTTATCTTTATTCATCTCGAAAGTTGGTACTTTATTTTCTTTATATAAATTATAAATTAGCCGCCGAATTACATCTCTCGTCATGTCATATTTTTAAATTTTTGTTTTCGCTTCCTCTTTACGCAATGATCTATAACATCTTGTTTAATAACACGGAAAATTGTGGACACTGAAACTTTAGTTGATATATGAATTCTATTTATAATTTCATTATCTGATTTTTCATTTTCTTTCTTCAAAACTTTATTTTTAAATAATTCTAAATCTGTTTCATGAACAACCGGTTCTACTAATTCAATATTGTCTGGCGTTTTGTTCCGTTTCAAAAGGTCTCCAAAATACCATGTTGTAATATGAATGATTAATAGAAGGTGCCTATAATAAATTGAAATTACCTGAATCACACCAAATTCCGCATTACTGCACTTGCTAGGCAATTTGTCAACAATTGAAATATATCGACCAGTCGCCCAGTGCGGCTGAGTTTGTGCCGCATTTGCCCGCGCGCTCATTCTTCAATTGGGTGACCAGACTTGTATATGGGTATGGCTAAATAAATATGGGAACAAGGTTTTCCGTGTTTGCCCGCACGGGCATTCTTCAACTGGGCGTATACATTTCTACCACCTCCACGTTTAGTTCAACCAGACCTGTATAATGGCTATGGCTAAATAAATATGGGAACAAGTTTTTCAAATATTTCAATGCCGGGTTGCTGCGCAGCGACTGAACCTGGTACATACTGCCTAGCTCTTTGGGAGAGATCGGAAAGACTATACAAAAGGTGACATTTTTATAAGAAATGTTTTCGAGTTTGGAAAGGACTCAATTGCAGAGAATGCGAACATAGGTGTAAGATTTGATGGAGGATGCATATTTGTTAAACGTCAACAAATACCGCATCGTGTGGATGGTGCATATCGATACATTCGAGAGTATGTGTTTACTTACTAAATCGGTGAACAAGTGATTGTTATTCGGTATGTTCGCTTAGGGGACGGCAAAAAGAAACGTATTAAAGAAAACGAATATGCCTGAATGTTTCAAGCAAGTTCCACCATGGATTGCTCTGTGCATTCGTAAAAGGTCTGCATATCGAGTGTAGAGTGTTTAGGATGTACTCATATTTTATCTGCAAATATTTGAACCATTTATGTTTGACGAATGTTTGGCGAATGACCTCAAAATCCTGGGCTCTACTTTATCTAACCTCAATTTGCTTGCAAAAACTGTTGAAATTCAGTATTTGCTTGTCAATAGACATTCTACAATTTCATTTGAACACTGATATTACTGAAAATGTTTTAGAAGAGCTGAATCGAATAAAAATTGAAAACATTGAAATTTACTATTTTCGAACTATGTATTTCCCTTTTTCCAAATTGAATGCTTTGTCTACACTACTACACTCAGAAAAACATCTATCGAAACACATTAAAACAAAAGTGATGATGTCATCTCTCGCAAACAAATCACAATCTTATATTGATTTTTTCATAGAAATGTGTTTATAAAACAACACTGGGGTGTTGTAGTGTAGGTTTGCAAAACATTGTTTCCATCTTCATTTCCATTTAAATGAGTTTATTCTATATTTCTGAATAATGTGTACGACATGTGTAAACATACCTCCATAGGTGAATGACACGTTTGTCTAAAAACTTTAAGATTTAAGTCCCCATTTTAATTTAGTCTAGATATATAAAGTTTCATGTAGGTCATAATACTACCCACGCTCAAGAAATGATATGTTTACTAAATGCGTTTTTGTCTTGTGAATCTTAAATTTCCTCGAAACGAAAGTCAGGCGTATTATTAACATATTTACTACTAGTGTCGTCATCTTTGATCATTCTTTTACGAGTAAGTGATCGTCATCAGTTCACCGATCCGACTTAATGGTTTAATTCATTGAAATTATGCAAGCGTTATTCGTGTCATTTCCATCTTCGGGAATCATTTACGGGTAATAAATGAAATGATTCATAATTTGCATTGAGAAGAACAGTGCGTCGTGTGTAATCCGATTTTGTGTCAAGGAATGGAGAAATAGTAATGATCTAGATTATTGAGGCTTTAGAATATCTTCTGAAATATTTATATACCTAATAGTAAATAGTATAATTTAATATACAATTTTTGGACCTTGCAATTAAGAACATTTTATTGTAGAAGTCGATAACTGAGAGTAGTGGCTTCGTCCTCAGTGTTGCATTAAGGACGACTACTTTCTATTTGTTTTCTTTGTTTAATCTTCTATACGGTAAATATTTTTATATGAAAGTAAAATTAGATGCATGAGAAATACGGAATGCGAAATTAGTTGTCATAATTTCACGGTTGAAATTAGTAAAAATTGATCAAACTAGTCAGTTTAAATTTCATTTTCACGATATATAAATGCAAAAATTACAGCGTGATAGTTACTTAACTTTAATGTTTAAATAATTTGAATTGTGAGGTAACTAAATTAGCATACAGATTGCTCCTTTATAAAGGGTATCCATGTATCAGCGAGCCACCCTAGATTCTTAAGGTCAAACTAGGACGATTTATGATAATTTACCTAAATGTAAAAATGCACCATAAGGGAGCTAGGGGACACCAAAGTTTGAAAAATATCATAAACAGTTATACAGGGTGTCCCACCAGGAATTGCCACAATCGATATCTCAGAAAATACTGATCCGATAAATTTGAAAATTTGGCGAGCTAGCAAAGGCAGTAGGACCAACACAGATAAAATATTTAGAACTGTATGGATATTAACTTTGTTATTTTAAATAGAACACTCTATATATTATTACATTTTCAGATTCTACGTGAAATTTGTGGGTTACTTTATTAAATATTATAGATTTTGAGATATTAATTTTTAAGGAAAAATTTGACAGATGCAAGGGTCTGCGGAGATGCTAGTAACTCTTTTCAGGAGCATGATGTTAAGTGGATTTTTGGAACCTGTAAAGGGCATAGGTAACACCAAATTATGGTATACCAACAAATTAATATATTTAATACTAGGTGTTTAATTTTTGCTGTTACATTTTGACAATTTCAAACAGCTATAACTTTGTTCACTTACATACTTTGTATTTTTTACTCTGTCGTATGCAGATTGAAATTTCCTTTCAAGCCATATAAGCGTTGTTAGGGTTACTGTTACTATTTTAAGAGATATTTGCAATTTTCTATTTTTTTGACAGTTTTTCTAATATCAGACATGTTATTAAAATGGCCATGACCAGAAACACTTCAAAAACAATTAAAATAACGACGTTTATCAAATTAGTCAAATTATTGTTGTGTCTGTAATAGTTTTTGCCGAAAATTTAAATACAAATGCCTAGGGATCGTTTAATAAGGATTATTTTAATTTGTGTGTTATTTATTAACAATGTGCAAATCAGCAAATTTTCTATATGTTCTTGAAATTACTTTGTCAACGCACCCAACAGAAAGAAATCCAAAGGATTCAGATCTCGTGAACGTGGTGCCCATTGAATTGTAACATTTACTCTACCAATCCATCTGTTTTCAAACTGTTCATGCAGATGGCCATTTATTGTAAAATGAGGAGTAGGACCATCGTGCATGAATCAAATTTCCCTTTTTACAAGTAGGGATACATTATCTAGTTCGACGGGTAAAATTGTTTGTAAGAAATTAAGTTATATTTCTTCGTTTATAGTGGTTGGTAATCTTACTGGGCCAATCAAATTATTTCCAACTATTCCCGCCCATATATTAATTTTAAAATTTCGTTGAACATGCCGCTCTACTACTGTATGAGTATTCTCCTGGCCATATACGTGTTCATTATGTAAATTAAAGCTAAGCGGGAATAAATATGGGTCTAAACAATATACTGACGAAGCACATGCCACATAAAAATTTCATATTAATTTTTATATAGCTTCATATTTTTATTTTACTTTAGAAGTAGACGAGTACATCTAAAATATGTTAAAACTACACATCCTATGAAACATACACATACAAAGACTTGTACACAAAGTTTGTGTGTTATCTTTTATTTTTATTGTGCAAATATTTGAAATACATAAATTATTATTATTAATCTTATTAGGTATTTTAAAATTTAGAATTATGTGTGAAGCAACGAATACATAATTTGGCAAAAAATGTTTGCCTGACCACCAACATTTATGATACGGTAACAGGTTTCTCCTCTACTTTATTGGATAAATATTTAAAGGTTCCGTATGATCTGTCAGCTTTTAATAATTTTTCATAATTTGTAAACAAACAGGTTAAAATCGGATACATAAAATTATTTCCATTTTGTTAGCACGTGTTTAGTAATAGTTTATTTTTATCAATGAATTTATAAACAAATCCCACGAAATTATGTAATAAAAATGTTTTATAAACACAGCTAAAATTAGTAATGTGTTAAGATGAGACATTTTTTTCGTATTTCAAAAGGAAACAATTATGTATCGGTTACGTGACATTAAACTATACCTAAATGTTTGGTACAGATATTCTATTTCTGTTATCTAATTGTAAAACTGACTGCCATTTTTGGTGGATGCGCTGGTGTTGCAACTATGCATATCACTGGAAATGTTTTTTTTATTATTCGTTTTGTAAATATTTATTAAACTGTATTAATTAAAGTACATACATTACATACATTAATCACTAGATTGAGAATGATATAAATATTTAGATATATTAATATTAACTGTAATATCGAAGCATAAAGAGAAATATACCACTGTATCCAGATTAACTCTTAACACTATTAACTATTTATCACTATGTTGATATTCGTTAATTTTTATATTAGTATTACATGTACTTAGTAGGTACATACGACACCGACGTGCTGGGAAGTATAAACAAAATATTCATGCTCTGATTTAGCAAGGAAAATATTTTATATTATAAATATTTGATAAATTATTATATCAAAGTAAAATAAGGAGAATTAATAAGACATAACAATCACAATCCCATCTTTCCTTCTTCAGAACTCCCAATTAGAATTATTATTTTTATTTATTACCTATATTTCCAAATTTTGTCTATAAATAAAAGTTTTTCTGTGTATTAAAATAGATAACGAATTCATTAAATAAATTTAATGAGGCTATGACGCATTGTTTATCAAATTTTATAAGTATTTAAATATGTATCATAATATAAACATTTTGCTCTTTATACAAACGATTTGGATGTTGTTATATTGACAAAATTCGGTAATTTCTATTTTAAATACTTGGTTTATAGCGATTATAAATATAATTACTCTGCGTAAATAATTGTTTTAAATAAACATAAACAAGGCTATCCTGGTAATATATAAAACTATGTATATCTATTATTTAAAAATATTATGTGATGGACGATATGTACATCATTTACTCTGATATTTTTTTGACATTAGTGAATAAATGCAAATACAATATTTTGAGGTTAAGATCTAAATATGTTATAGGTATGCCGCAAAAGTAAATTGAATGAATTTACACTCAAACTGCACTCGATCAACCAAACCTCAATCCACATCCGGTTAAGTGACATTTTCACTCATTACATGAGCATAAATGGAATTTTATGAGTTTCCAGTCAGTGACTTTTTACTCTATCCCAAGTATTTAAGAATGTAGGCCAGGAAAATAATCTGGGAAATTACCATTTCGCGACTTTTTGTTTCGGCAAGTTTAATTTGTCACTATAGATGCTAAATAACATATTAGTTTCCACAGTCATAAAAATGGGGGGAAGATTGTTTACAGGGTGGTTAATTGTATAATTTCTGCATAAATTCACGTTTGTCGCTTATAACTTTTTTTCCGTTCATTTCCACGAGAAAACAGTAGAGTACTTTTTTTTCGCTTTCAAAAGACCTACAAAGCTAGCTCCCGAGCGTCAAAAAATATTGATTAGATCAAAGGTTATAAACAGAAGAAGTTTATTTATGACTTTTGAATTAAACATTTATAAACTGCGTTACCAGAATTACCAGAACGTTTTGGCATCGCATCCTCTCATTCCTTATCACTGTCTAATAACTCACACGAAATCTGGAATCGGTAAGTTGAATAGTTGACAAGTTATGGCCTTATAAACAAATTAACTAATTATTAGTCTGGATGATCCCGAGCATCTTCCACAATCGCACTGATTTTTTTCATGGTAGATTTCATAATAATACATTGAAATCTATCATTTTTTTTTAATTTCAAATTTGCAACCTGGAAAGTTACAGAAATGAAAATCGAAAAAGATATTCAAGAAAAACGCGACCATAAAATGTTTACCTTTTTCAGTCATTTTTGGACACTTGAAATGAATAAATTTTTTTATCAAGAAATTACAACTTTTAAGGAAAAAAATGAGCCCTGATTCGTTTCTCTATGACTATTCGTTGAGCAAGAAGAGCCGATTTTCGAAATGACTTATTTTTCGAAAAATCGATATAACTCGAAAAAGTTTTAATATTTTTTAATTTAAAGAAAGGCACTTTTTTTGCTTGCTGAGAGCTATATTTACAGCATGTAACAAGTTTCAAAACCTTAATTTGCAAGAGACAGCAAAAATAAAAAAAATCGATTTTTGACGTTTTTTCGATATATCTCGAAAAGTAATATAGCAATAGATATATTTAAAAATATGAATTGATAGGGTTTTTTAACAGCTACAACTTTCTCATTTAACTCTTTTCGACTGGAGTTTAAGTTTTTTTATTAGCGAAAAACCGTTTTTTTGACTTTTATGAATTTTTTAGGTTAACTTCGCCGTTTATGAGCCACAGGAAAAAAAACACTATCTTTCTTTGAATTTGTTTTCCTATATCACCATATTTATTGTTTTTAGTTTTTTTTAATTTAACATTAGGCCGCGACAGATTGATTGGACCATTATTATTAATAATGATGGTTGCATTCATCTGTGTTTGAAATCTTTGATACTGAATGTCACAGCCACGTTCCAATTGTTGGCAAATTTTCAAATATCTGTTTTGATCTTTGTAGGTATTTCCTGTTTACCTACTATATGGAGAACACACAAAAAATGTGTGAAAATTCGACATTGATTATTTTTACAGTCGTGAAAATATTACCGGCAAATGCAAATTTGGATCTGTTCCTATTTTAGAAACAATTGTGTGAATTTTTGTGCCCATGTTTTCTGTGTGTAGCATAATACCTTAATACATTTGATTAAAAATGTAGGAAATAAAATCTTGTTTTTATGTTAATTGTTAAAAAGCATTTATTTCACAAAATTCCATTAAATTTGATGATTTCCTAAATCTGATATGGAAGGAAAGCAAACAATTATCTAAATGAGAATTTTAATAACCATAACTACTAAAAAATATAAATTTAAGTACATCCATGATGCCATAAGCTTGTTTAAAAGAGCAATTAGTTATTTGTTGGAAATTATGTAATATCTCTTGAGAGGTGATATCAATAGACAAAATAAAAAAATAAAAAAGTTTATAAGGTCTAACACTACAGTGTGTTAAAAATGAAATGAAAATATTTTTTGTCAGAGAACAATGTTGAAAACAATTTTGGACCATCAAAGGAAAAGTATGAAACCAGTATTTTTATTCTAATTGTAAGGTGGTGAATACGAATATGCTACTTATTTTTCCTGAAAACGATAGGAATATATTCAAAACAACCTCTGTATGGAGGTGAAAAGCTAATTTATAATTACACAAAGAATTATTTATGAGCCAGTTTGTAAAATATAACATATTTTTTGATGACAAACTTAAACGACTATTGTGGACATAAATACCCAATTTCTTAAAAAAAAATTGTTTAGCGGTCATTGAAGTAGTTCAAACGAGAAAAAGGTACTTTACTACATAGTCACACCCGCACCCCCTATGCAGATAAAAGCTACATGTAACTGTTTAAGGGTAGCATAGCAATCTTCAAACACGGAACATTTGTTTTTTTTTATAAGGAGTAATTTCCATTTTGTTTCATCTCAAAATATTGATTAGAACCCCAGATATTTAGAAAAAACTGTTTTGGGGGCGAATTTTAAGGGTGCGTTTCACCCCCTACATATGATTTTCCGCCGATAAAAATATACGTCTCTTAATTTTTTATGATCTATAACAGAAATAAAAATCTTGGAAATAGGGGTGTTCGGGTTGGAGTAGTTTCCTGTAAGTTCCATAGAAGTGGTGATAAAACACCTCTCTGCGAGCAGCCCCTTGTAACAATTCCTCTCGCGGAGGCGTCCCCACACTGATTTGTATAGCTTTTTTAGTGAGTTTTGAGAACTGCTGATTTTCATTGAAGATGTTCGATGTACCCACCATTTGCTTGCACGCAAGCTTTAGCGCGACGTATCCAATTCGCTCGCACGCAACATTGCCACGTTCTCTCGGATCGTATTACAAGCTTCTGCAATACGATGCATCTAACTAGGCTGCCGCGGCCTATCCAGCGATCGGTAAAAGTAACGTTTAGAATGTCTCTTCGAAAAAAGTGAGCGGGGGCTCCGTCATGTAGTAACTACATATTTTGCCGAAGATTTAATGGCACGTCAAATAACTGGCAAGCGATTTTACGAAAAATCTAGATATGAAGCACCGTCTAAGCGTCTAAGCGTCTAAGCAATTCAAAAGTCCGGCCCACATGTTCACTGAAAACTGTTGCTGGAAGGCACCGCTACGTAATTTGTGTGGATTTTCGATAGTCCAGTGGTGAGTGTTGTGTACGTAACGTACACCATTTCGTCTGAAACATGCTTCATCTGTAACAAGCATTTGCGCTGTAAATTGAGGATTTCTTGCATGTTCTTGAAGTAACCATTCGCAAAAAACTCGACGTAGTGGAAAATCCTCAGGAGTAAGCGCTTGAACACGTTGAATATGAAATGGGTACAACTGAGCTTCTCGTAATGCCCGCCACACAACAGGATGCGAAAATATTTACTTGCTCTGTGATATTTCTGGTGAGGGGGCAGGTAGTTCAAGACATCTTGCACGGTACACTTGTGGGCATTTTCGTTTGCTTCCCCATAAATTATGAGCATATCATAATATTCGCGATTGCTAAATAAATGCACCATTTTCAAAAGTAAACTTGGAAATACGGCTATTAAATGTAGATACTCTCGAAAAACAGCACAGCAATCACTACGACAATGTAAAATAAACTGACTTTCGAATACAGTCCGGCTTCATAAGAAACCTATAAACTCGTAAAGTAAAAAGTGTTACAGATAGTTGCTGGCTTATAAACTTGACCACTAAATTGGCCGATGTATTGTAATAGATAGAAGGTGTCATAGATCTAGCGAATTGTGCCAATTTCTTGGAT
This sequence comes from Anoplophora glabripennis, assembly GCF_000390285.2. Classification (NCBI taxonomy): domain Eukaryota; kingdom Metazoa; phylum Arthropoda; class Insecta; order Coleoptera; family Cerambycidae; genus Anoplophora; species Anoplophora glabripennis. The sequence goes on along the minus strand of NW_019416549.1, from coordinate 155,367 downwards.
TACAAATTGCTAAATTTAAAACCCATTTAAAGAACTTCCGCTGAATAACGCATTTATTAACCTATTTCCTTAATTAAATGATGACACATTGGGTGCGGTCGATCGGATACCTTAAGTCAATTTCCTTTTAGGACGTGGCGCAGTATAATAATGGTTTTAAAGGTCAGGAGGAGATGACTGGGTCGTAAACCATGAACGATGTCTGTATTCAGGTCAAGTTCGATCGTTGTGACATTTGAGGGGAGCTTGTTAAGCTTTGTTGTATGAGCAGGGTCATTATGTAGTTTATTAGATTGTTTGATAAATGGAAGATTTGCGCATTAAGGTTAATTTATATGAAACAAACCTTCAGGAGGATAAATCAGAAATTCTGACTTTACGTTTAATGTTTTCACTTTCTCTTGTAGAAAGGATTTAAATTTTATTGCATTCTCACAGCTCTAAATTTGTTGGGTAAAATATTTAAATATTTTATACTGAATTAACTGAATAAACTTAAAGGAATAAACGTAAAAAAGTTTTAAAAGTGAGATAAATTGACAATGACCCCCATAATTTACTATAAAGTCTTATGTAAGCACGTTTCAAATAAACATTTGGAAGCTTTTCAACAAATTCGTATTTATATAAATTAATAGTACTTTGATCCATTTGCACATAATAAAAAAGGCTTTTTATTGCAGTTTAGCAATATAATTTCAAGCGAATTTTAAATATATAATAAATTTGTTAGTTTACATAACATTAACTTGGGATTAGTTTATTTATTATTATTTCTTTGCTTTAGTTTGCAAGGTGTCAAAATAAATAAAAAATAATAAAACACGTGAGCCCTCAATGTAAAAATCCTTTAAAATAATGTTGGCATGCACCTTTTTATGATTTAATATTTTTAAATATTCTACGTAACTTTTTAATTATTTTTCACTACGAATTATGTTATGGCGAAGAAAATATTGTAAAAATTGTAAATGGATTCTTCAAAATTGCCTTTACAGTGACAGTTGTGCAACAAACAAAAACATTTTAAAAATTGGCTCAAAATTTTTAAATGAAATTATTACACTAAAATTGCACTTCACATTCAATTGTTCAAATATGCATTTATATATCCTGAACATTTTTTTTTGTATTATTATTTATCTCACAGGAACAGAGAATTTAAGAAAAAAATATATTATTCAAGATTTGTTTGTGTTGTTTACTTTCATATTTCCAATATTATTAACACATTTACATTTACATTAACACATCTACAAAATTTTCAGAAACTTGTACAGTGAAATACATATTTTATTTGGCTGACAAGATATTCGTAAATATGCAGAAGGTACGTCTAATTTCAAACAAGTGATATAAACAAAATTGATATCTGACTTTTAAAACTAAAAAAAGTCTTATGGTGACAGCCCATTAGAATATTTCAGAGACTACTTCGATTTCAATTTTGAAGATTTAGGCTTTGGGGTTATCGGGAGTGCTCTCTTTAAAAAAAATAATGCCATTGTTGTAGCACTTTCGGTTATACCGGAAATTGCCATATATTTGCTTATTTTAAATGGACCACCCGATATATTTTGGCATATTTGGATTCTAGACATAATTTTAGGGGGACTTTTATAAAGCTTCCCTATATGTATCTTTAAAGTTCTTCGAGATATTTCAAATCCATAAAAAAGTTGCTTTTCGATAGCCTAATTCAAAGTAGACCTTTTTAGTAGTGACGTCACATACTAGATCGATTTTCAACCTTATGTACTTTGGACATAGGTGCCAAAAAAATGTCTTCTTTGTCATGACCTTAAATATCGCGATAATTTGGCAATAAGTATTTAAGAAGTTTCATACATCAAGTGACAAACTAAAATAATTATATAATTTATATATTTAAATTTATAAAACAATATTAACTTTTTAGTCCAACTAAATTACACTTGGAGAAAAAAAAATGTTACCTGGACTTTTATAAGTGGAAATGGTGAAAGGGCTTATAATAAACCTAAAAAAAATAAATGCGTGAGCAGGGGCGGCGGAAGGGGGGTTGAAAAGTTATGAAAAATTGTAGCATTGGGATTTCTGAAGAGAACAAAAATAGTTTTGGGTCAAACAATGACACAGTTTTTTTGTATTTTTTCCGTACAATTGAATGGTGTAATCAGTTTTTATTTTTCTTTAAATTTAAACAAATTATTATCAACAATTACTGAAAAATTCATAGCTGCAAGTCATTTTTTACTTTTTTGCATTTATGAGCATGTTTTTGAACTGTGATTACAAATTTTTTTATTTTACCAAAAAGTATATGTCAAAACGAAAAAAATGATTACCGGCAGAACTCTGTACGATGATTTTTTTAAGTAGAATTTTTCTTTGAAAAAAGGTTTTTCAGGCCCAAAAAATTAATATCTAAGAAACTTCTTGATTTATTTTATCTAAAAAAATTTGAGGTTACTTAAGTCAGAGAAATGTATACTTTCACCAAGTTTCGTCATAATTAAATTATTTTTACGGAAATGAGAAATAAAAATCGAAAAATCAGAAAAAATCTGTTTTTTGCATTTTTCTCGGAAATTTTGAGGTTATGTTAAAAAGGACTTCTATAAAAGTTAAATTTTTGCATGATCTACAGCTTTTGTATTAGATACTTTTTTGTTTCGCCAGAAATCCCAATGATATAATTTTTCATAACTTTTCAACCCCCCAAATCAACCCTCCACCGCCCCTGCTCACGCATTTATTTATTTTTTTTTCGTTTATTATAACCCCTTTACCATTCCCACTTATGAAAGTCCAGGTAACAATTTTCTTTTTTTTTCCTCTAAATGAGTTATTTTGATCGGTCTATTTTATAGTAATTAATAAATTAAAATTATNTTATACCGGAAATTGCCATATATTTGCTTATTTTAAATGGACCACCCGATATATTTTGGCATATTTGGATTCTAGACATAATTTTAGGGGGACTTTTATAAAGCTTCCCTATATGTATCTTTAAAGTTCTTCGAGATATTTCAAATCCATAAAAAAAGTTGCTTTTCGATAGCGTAATTCAAAGTAGACCTTTTTAGTAGTGACGTCATATACTAGATCGATTTTCAACCTTATGTACTTTGGACATAAGTGACAAAAAATGTCTTCTTTGTCGTGACCTTAAATATCGCGATAATTTGGCAATATTAGATGTATTTAAGAAGTTTCAAACTCCAAGTGACAAACTAAAATACCTAATGATACAGGGATGGCCAGAAGTACGGAATAAAATTCATATCTTTTGAATGAGTTAATTTTTTTTAAAACGCCGAAACACGTTAACTGATTTTGATTTTTTCCCATCTTTCGGTTATATNCGTTTATTATAAGCCCCTTTACCATTTCCACTTATAAAAGTCCAGGTAACAATTTTCTTTTTTTTCCTCTAAATGAGTTATTTTGATCGGTCTATTTTATAGTAATTAATAAATTAAAATTATATCAATGTTACTGAGCATGCGCATTAAAGATAATTTCATGTAAGCGAAGTAGCCTCGCAACAGGATATCATTCAGGAAAAGTTTGGTGTTGGTAGAGTACGTCTATAATAATCCACTTGAAGAAAAAAACACTCGATAAACACACCGATACAGCATAACACCAAGAAAAACAATAAAAATATTTAGTAGAACTAGAAAATGCCAAGATTCAACAAAAGAAGAGAAAATACGCTAATGATGACAACGATAACATATCAACAAGATCTCACCTGCGTATGAGGTTATTCTTTCCGAGCATGCGCATTAGGAATAACGCGGCTAATCTTCAATTTTTTAAATTGAGGAATATTCTTTTATATCGTTTTTTGTAAGTTTTAAGCACATTATTTGTTTGTTCTTAAATCCTTGAAAAAATAAATTAGTTTGAAGTTGTTAATTTTTATAGTATCTATGTAAATTTGTAAATAGTACACAAGGGTTAGATTCGGTCTGTACAATTATGATATTTTGTTGCGGGTTGCCTAAATATGTGCCGTCTCACTAAAAGATATTGCATATTTTTGTCATCGTAAAAGCTGAAGTATTGATATTTGGGAGGGAGATAGGGAGATGCATATTATTTATTACAGTTACTTTAAAAACTGTTTAATTTTACACAGGGTGGTGAAAATTTATTATCGAATTTGCTTAACTTCGAAATGACAAAACTTGGTTTTTCTAAATCGAACATCCTGTATAATCAAAATCTGTTGTAGAATTTTACTCTCTATCTATCCATATTGCACTTCCCTATATCTACCTCTTTTAATTTTTCTGTTATTGACGGTTTTTGTGATAAATAATTAAAATGATCCAATTTCTTGGGGGGATGGCTGTGACATTGCTACCAAACTTAAAAACAAAAGAACCAATATGTTGTAAGTCGTCATGAATTATAAAGCTCAATAGCAATTTGCTGATAGCTACAATATTCATATTTAATAATTTAAACCGAAAAATATTACAAATATGACCTGTTTATAAATTTGTTCTTGGTAAGTGAATTTGTTATCTTATATGGCTCAAGTATACTTTTTGATAATTGAAAAATTTATTGCGTATGCAAACTATCTTTGAAAGCAAAATAATAGGTATTATTTTGTATTTAAAAATTCTCGCGATAACCTTATAACCGCTGATGTTTAAAGAAACAGCAACTTAATAAAATATACCGTCATTCCCATATTTAGTAACAGTGTGTCGAATTACTATTCTTTGTTCTTTAAATACTTTAATTAAATACCCACTTAATTTAATACATTAAACATTCGGATCGATACACATGACTAATTTTAAACTTACAACTTGAACTATAAAAAAAATGTTGAGTAAGAAGCAATAACGAAAACGACTTATATTTTTAACAGATGTTTCAAGTAATCTAGTGAATTTAATTGACCTCAAGTAGTTCAGCAATTAAATTCGTTTAAGGATGTTGGTAATCCGCGAACCGCGCTGGGGTTCTAATGAGATCATTAATTTAGACATCAATTAGGATCTTTGGTCAAGTTTAGATATTTAGATGTAAATACTATAAATGCATTTATTAATTTCCTGTAAGGATAAAATCAAGGCTAAATCCTTTTCAATGAGGACGGAAATGTAATGTATGCATTAATCAGAAGTGCATATTTTTGTAACCTTTTCAAAATTTGTTTAAAACATCTAACACATATTTTGACAATGTGTTTTTTGATAATTTTATAAGAAAAAATTACAGATTTTTCCACCAAGCAAACATCTAACACATTGTTATAAACGTACTTATAACGGATAAAAAAACACCTCATCACAGGGTGATTCAGAATTTTTAATGTACAGGGCACTCTTACAAATACAATTTTGTAAAAAAAATCAAAAGGTGCAGTTTGAAAATGTTTTAAAAATACACTTCTGCNAAAATTATATCAATGTTACTGAACATGCGCATTAAAGATAATTTCTTGTAAGCGAAGTAGCCTCGCAACAGGGTATCATTCAAAAAAAGTTTGGTGTTGGTAAAGAGTTCGTCTATAATAAACCACTTGAAGAAAAGAAACACTCGATAAACACACTGATACAGCATAACACCAAGAAAAGCAATAAAAATACTTAGTAGAACTAGAAAATGTCAAGATTAAATAAAAGAAGAGAAAATAAGCTAATGATGACAGCGATAACATATCAACAAGATCTCACCTGCGTATGAGGTTATTCTTTCCGAGCATGCGCATTAGGAATAACACGGCTAATGCTCAATTCTTACTTTATTTAAATTGTGGAATATTATTTTATATCGTGTTTGTAAGTTTTAAGCACATTATTTGTTTGTTCTTAAATACTTCTAAGTCCTTGAAAAAATAAATTAGTTTGAAATTGTTCATTTTTATAGTACTTATCTATGTAAATAGTACATAAGTGTCAGATTCGGTCTGTACAATTTCAATTATGACAATTTGTTGCGGGTTGCCTAAATATGTGACGTCCCACTAAAAGATGTTGCATATTTTTGTCATCGTAAAAGCTGAAGTATTGATATTTGGGAGGGAGATAGGGAGATGCATATTATTTATTACATTTGATTTAAAAACTGTTTAATTTTACACAGGGTGGTGAAAATTTATTATCGAATTTGCTTAACTTCGAAACGACAAAACTTGTTTTTTCTAAATCGAACATCATGTATGATCAAAATTTATTGTAGAATTTTACTCTCTATCTATCCATATTGCACTTCCCTATATCTACCTCTTTTAATTTTTGTGTTATTGACGGTTTTTGCGATAAATAATTAAAATGATCCAATTTCTTGGGGGGATGGCTGTGAAATTACTAGCAAACTTAAAAACAAAAGAACCAATATGTTGTAAGTCGTCATGAATTATAAAGCTCAATAGCAATTTGCTGATAGCTACAATATTCGTATTTAATAATTTTTCTTAAACCGAAAAATATAGAAGTTAAGGACGGGATTTTGTACAAAAAATATCGCCCAGCATTAGTCACGACACGGTACCTCGGTGCTGCTCTTGCTCTAGCGGCCAACACTTCAAGGTGTGTTGTTTAAGGGCGCCGTTTTATAGACAAGAAATCGCACTTTTGGTAAGACAGCGATAGCACCTGATAGACAGTAGAAAATCCATCCAGGAAGTGGCGGTCTCTACTAGCTTAATGCCAAACTAGAACAACTTCATAATACCACATAGCAATCGACGTAAAGATTTCTTTAATCGGTAACTATATATTCTCAGGACATTGGTAAGCCTATTATCGTCCAGAGCCGCATTAGGGAAAATATGTGCAATGAACAAGAATTGTCAGATAATTTTAATATTTGCACAGAAAAATAATATAATGACCTACAGTGTTTTAATAAAATATTGGATGTGGAAACAGAGGAATACTATACTTGATACTATCAAAAATTTAAACATTTATTATAGTGTTTACGAAGATAGTTGAAACCGTATAAAAACTAAAAGTC
>NW_019416549.1:74886-143179 GCF_000390285.2 Anoplophora glabripennis | reverse complement strand
ACTATACTGTATACTCTGCATCGGACCGTGACCGTAATTGACCATTCCGATACTGTTTTTAAGAATATCATATTTATAACTGTATTATTTTAACATATTTTTTCAAATTGTTGTTTACAGTTATTTGCTACCTATGTCAGTTTTTTCTTTTTTTAAAGAACGCCATATTTACGGGGATAGCACTTCCTTCTGTTTGACTTAAAAATAAAAAATGAAGACCTTTTGAGACAAATGACCTTTGCAGTATTAAAGACAATAGTTCGACTTATTGTCAGAAAAAATTGGAATTATTTTATCAGTTAACAAAAAAATTTAAGAAGAAAAGAAAACCGTGATTTTTTCAACATTTTCATTAATAACTAAAAAATAGGATAACGAAACCAACTGAAATTTTAGCACACAACAGAGTAATAGTGAGGCTATATATGGTCGAAATTTCAAATTTTTTGCCCCTACGTTTTCTTAATATCAGTTTCCATACTCGGAGGTCTATTTCAATTATTTCGATAGTAAGTGACTAAAAATAAGCAAAAGTTGATTGTCAAGACAATATGAAATTAAAATCGTGTTAGTTATATTCATATTCTAGAATATATTACGTTTTTGGTCGTAACTTTTTTCATTAAATATCAAGTGTTTTCCTTTTTACCAGTAAGTACCTTGAAGATTTGCAGATTTGTAGATTGAAGAAGAAATGTATCCGAGCCAGGCTAATTTTTAAGCTGTAAATTTATTTAAACATAAATAATGATTTTATGTGGGACACCCTGTACGTAAAATTTAATCTTTATTCTTAATAAAGAAAAATTAGTACATATTATTGGTTTTTTATGCGTTATATTTTCGTACTACTTAAGTTGTATAACCATTATGAGTATACATTTTGATAATTGTAAAAGTTATTGCGCATGCAAACTATCTTTGAAAGCAAAATAATAGGTATTATTTTGTATTTAAAAATTCTCGCGATAACCTTATAACCGCTGATGTTTAAAGAAACAGCAACTTAATAAAATATACCGTCATTCCCATATTTAGTAACAGTGTGTCGAATTACTATTCTTTGTTCTTTAAATACTTTAATTAAATACCCACTTAATTTAATACATTAAACATTCGGATCGATACACATGACTAATTTTAAACTTACAACTTGAACTATAAAAAAAATGTTGAGTAAGAAGCAATAACGAAAACGACTTATATTTTTAACAGATGTTTCAAGTAATCTAGTGAATTTAATTGACCTCAAGTAGTTCAGCAATTAAATTCGTTTAAGGATGTTGGTAATCCGCGAACCGCGCTGGGGTTCTAATGAGATCATTAATTTAGACATCAATTAGGATCTTTGGTCAAGTTTAGATATTTAGATGTAAATACTATAAATGCATTTATTAATTTCCTGTAAGGATAAAATCAAGGCTAAATCCTTTTCAATGAGGACGGAAATGTAATGTATGCATTAATCAGAAGTGCATATTTTTGTAACCTTTTCAAAATTTGTTTAAAACATCTAACACATATTTTGACAATGTGTTTTTTGATAATTTTATAAGAAAAAATTACAGATTTTTCCACCAAGCAAACATCTAACACATTGTTATAAACGTACTTATAACGGATAAAAAAACACCTCATCACAGGGTGATTCAGAATTTTTAATGTACAGGGCACTCTTACAAATACAATTTTGTAAAAAAAATCAAAAGGTGCAGTTTGAAAATGTTTTAAAAATACACTTCTGCACGGCACTAGAAACTGGTCCACTGTAAAACCTGACCTTGTGCAAGGCAAAGCAAGCAGTCGTAGACCGGCACAACGGCAAAATGTAATAAAAAATTAACGGACAAAAATTGAGAAGATGAAATTTTGTAACACCTATTTTATATCAGCAAATTCAACTGCCTTTGCAGCTATTGTTATTGTTAATTAATAACATTTATTTGTGGTTTGAATTAATAAAATAATTTGACATAACTGATGTTACAACAACTGTTCAAATTTTGTCCACCGACGTGTAAACACATTTGGGCCCGTCGTAGCCACACAAATAATATCTTGCTTCACCATAACGCAAATATTTCACCATAACACAAATGTTATCTTGCTTCACCATAACGCAAATACTTCACCATAATACAAATGTTATCTTGCTTCACCATACATTAAAACGATTTCCATCAACTCAGTCCACGAGTAACCATCAACGAGTTGCTATACACGCAAGTCATTTTTGACACTTGGAAAAGTAATGTCATTAATTTTAAGAGCAGATAGAGTAAAATGAGTATAATACGATGGCGTGATTAAAAAAAAATCAAATGCATATTTAAGCAGAAAAAAATATTTTCAAATTATTATTTAACCCCCTTTTCAGGCTGTTACTTACCGGCTGACGTCAGCCGGCTACGATATGAACAAAGCGCCCTAAATGCAACGTTGCCATATTTATATATTTTCGCTCATATAAAGACAACAAATAAACGGTTTGCTCACGTCAGCAAATAATAATTTAAAATGCTATAAATTATTTTTTATAATTATGCAGTCAACACATTAAATTGTTATTGTTGCCCAGCAAGAACCTCGAGGAGGTCTGAGCATGCCTTGACAAAAATCAGTTTTTATTAACATCATAATGTTAATTTTTTGCTGTAAGCCTTCGGGCTTACTATTATTACTATTATGGCTGCAAAGAAATTAGCTCTGTTTTACTTTAAATAAAATTTAATATTGAAGTTACAAAACTCCAAGAGTTGAAGTAATTCAAATTTCATTTCACAGCCATTTCAATTTCATTACAAAAATAATGACATATAAAACCAACACTCACTAGATAAATTATAAAGAGAGGGTGAAATGTATGTAGTATTTAAATATTGACTGTAAGTAATAGAAGATAAAAAACAATCGGACGGAGACAAATAAACAACTCGGTACGTGTTTCCGACCTAGGATAACCTGTATCTAGGTCAATGACCCACTTTTTAATTTGCACGTNTTACCAGTAAGTACCTTGAAGATTTGCAGATTTGTAGATTGAAGAAGAAATGTATCCGAGCCAGGCTAATTTTTAAGCTGTAAATTTATTTAAACATAAATAATGATTTTATGTGGGACACCCTGTACGTAAAATTTAATCTTTATTCTTAATAAAGAAAAATTAGTACATATTATTGGTTTTTTATGCGTTATATTTTCGTACTACTTAAGTTGTATAACCAATTATGAGTATACATTTTGATAATTGTAAAAGTTATTGCGCATGCAAACTATCTTTAAAAGCAAAATAATAGGTATTATTTTGTATTTAAAAATTCTCGAGATAACCTTATAACCGCTGATGTTTAAAGAAACAGCAACTTAATAAAATATACCGTCATTCCCATATTTAGTAACAGTGTGTCGAATTACTATTCTTTGTTCTTTAAATACTTTAATTAAATACCCACTTAATTTAATACATTAAACATTCGGATCGATACACATGACTAATTTTAAACTTACAACTTGAACTATAAAAAAAATGTTGAGTAAGAAGCAATAACGAAAACGACTTATATTTTTAACAGATGTTTCAAGTAATCTAGTGTATTTAATTGACCTCAAGTAGTTCAGCAATTAAATTCGTTTAAGGATGTTGGTAATCCGCGAACCGCGCTGGGGTTCTAATGAGATCATTAATTTAGACATCAATTAGGATCTTTGGTCAAGTTTAGATATTTAGATGTAAATACTATAAATGCATTTATTAATTTCCTGTAAGGATAAAATCAAGGTAAATCCTTTTCAATGAGGACGGAAATGTAATGTATGCATTAATCAGAAGTGCATATTTTTGTAACCTTTTCAAAATTTGTTTAAAACATCTAACACATATTTTAACAATGTGTTTTTTGATAATTTTATAAGAAAAAATTACAGATTTTTCCACCAAGCAAACATCTAACACATTGTTATAAAGGTACTTATAACGGATAAAAAAACACCTCATCACAGGGTGATTCAGAATTTTTAATGTACAGGGCACTCTTACAAATACAATTTTGTAAAACAATCAAAAAGCGCAGTTTGAAAATGATTTAAAAATAAACTTCTGCACGGCACTAGAAACTGGTCCACTGTAAAACCTGACCTTGTGCAAGGCGAAGCATGCAGTCGTAGACCGGCACAACGGCAAAGTGTAATAAAAAATTAATGGACAAAAATTGGGAAGATTAAATTTTATAACACCTATTTTATATCAGCAAATTCAACTGACTTTGCAGCTATTGTTATTGTTAATTAATAACATTTATTTGTGGTTTGATTTAATAAAATAATTTGACATAACTGATGTTACAACAACTGTTCAAATTTTGTCCATCGACGTGTAACACATTTGGGCCCGTCGTAGCCAGTTTCTACGAATTAACACAAATATTGTCTTGCTTCACCATAACGCAGATATTTCACCATAACACAAATGTTATCTTGCTTCACCATAACACAAATACTTCACCATAACACAAATGTTACCTTGGTTCACCATAAATGAAAACGATATCCATCAACTCCGAGTTGCTATACACGCAAGTCATTTTTGAAAAGTAATGTAATACCTATTGAAATCGGATTTATATTTGGAATCGNGTTCGCTGTGTGGTATGGTATGATAGATGCAGTTGGAAAAATGCGGGAGATATGGAAGGAGGTAGATTTGAATAAACGCTTTAAATTGTTCATGGTTTTGTAACCGTGTGTAGTGTATTTTGTATATTTAGGTATTTAGTAGTGTGCCGACTTTTTTATTTGCTAAAATGCGGTGTGCCTACAAACAGGTAACTACATCTGCTTTATTTATTTTCTTTTAACGAAAGTTGACTTCGAGAAGTCAGGTTTGTTAAAACATTCTGCACTAAGTTAATACAATGGTTAACATTATTTATAATAAAATGCAGCATGCTCCTTTATTTACTTGAATGCTTTTAACAGTAAATGTGAACCACACATTATGATGTGAACTTGGCAACGTTGTTCGCTTCAGCTGACAATTGTTCGTGACATAACGTTACAAAATTTTCCGAGCATCCGGGCATTTGCCAGGGCCGCCCTCGTAGCGGGAGTTATGGGTTGATTTCCGTCATTTTTAAAAGTCGAGTGAAAAATTTTTTTTTTCGATTTTCTGTCTTTATTAAGCCTTCCGAATACGTGGTTAAAATTAATGACATTATGACTGAATCAGCCTGTATATATTACTAACATCTAGCAAGATTTCCTAAGATAAATTATTTTGTTATAATAACCACTCGCAAACGAACAGGATGGTCTTCTGTTTATATCCTGTGAATGTGATATAGATATAGCTAGTTTTCGTGTAGAGTTTTCAAACTTTATCGTACAATAAATTAACTTTGAAATTTGTTCGGTACTACTGCTGGCTGTTATTCGACAGTGTTAATTCATTTTTTAACAATTTGGTCGGTCAAATCAACATATAAATTGGTCTAGCTCTTCCGTCATGTCTTTCATGGTCTTCTTGTAGCCTTTTCTTGTCTTCTTGTAATTTTTTTATTACGGGTTTTTATTAAAAATCAGGTCCACAAGTTTGCTGTTGTGAAATCATATTGCCACGTCCTTGAGGCATCACATATTTTCATCTGAAACAAGTAGTTACAGGTTTCATCTGACGCAAATATGTAATTTTTGTATTTTATTATGAAGAATAATTGTTTTGTAAAAATCTAGAAATGCATTAAGCTAGTCTCATACACATGAAAAGTAGGTAACCTTTTATGGTAATTTAAAGAACTAATATTATTACATTACACATTTATTTTCAGATTTCGCCAAAGCCTGTGACAGGGAAATAGTGGTACAACGGCGTTTATTACCTTAAATTTTTTGAATTTTTAAAAATTTTTATATTTATATGTAACTATCTAGGAGATGCATAATTGAAGAAAATGTAATAATTGTAAACCTTTGTGATATTGCTTGTACCGAAAAAAGTAGTTTTTGTGGTCAATGTTTGCTCGGTCACAAATGCTTTACAACATAGTATCATCAAATTGTTGATTGAAAGGAGGGCCATTAAGTGAGCCATTAAGCGGCAAGGAGGTTCAGATTTTAGTGTGCTTGTCATAGGATCAGTTTGAGTTTTCTTGGCCATTGGTATTGATTCAATTACACTTTACCAATCCGTTATTCAGGTTGAGCTTGCCTGTCCAAGCCCTAGTTTGTATTTATCTGAGCTTCAGTTTGTGTTTTCTGGCATTCCTGCCTGTCACAATAGTTGGACGTAACTAGAATTATGGGGATGGGTAAACGTTGGATACATCCAAAATCAACGAAATATTGCTTGTGATATATAAAAAGACATTTTTCTGCCATTACTTCCTGTCATAGTAGTTGAATGTGGGTCAGTTATTGGGTGGTATGTAGGGCAGTGGATTATGGGGGTGGGTCTGTTTGGGATAAAATCGAATGAATTTTATCTGTCTGGTCCCAAGCAATAATAATCATGAATTTCTTTATTTTTCCAATTGCGCCGACAACCGCGACAAAAAACCCTCCTTCTTTGGTTTTAAATATATACAACTTAAATATTATTGTAGAGAAGACCTTTCTAGTGGATATAAATATATTTGTGCTATGCTATAAAATGCGTCGGATTAATCGGGTCGTTTCATAATGGAGCCAAAAAAGGAGACTCAGCTAGAGATTAGAATTGAATGAAAATGATGCTTAGGTATTGATGTCATACGTAATATATTTAAATAAATATAAATATGTGAATGTGTTAACTACTACTGCAACTATATTATTTAAAAACTCTGCTAAAAAGAAACAGCTAAAAATATTTTTGTTGTCATCTTGCGGGAAGTTAAATTTAATAAGTNACTACTACTGCAACTATATTATTTAAAAACTCTGCTAAAAAGAAACAGCTAAAAATATTTTTGTTGTCATCTTGCGGGAAGTTAAATTTAATAAGTAGACGTAAATTGTTTTATTGTTGTTCAAATTTTGGGGAGTCGATCTTTGTTCTGAAGTTATAGGTCCATATATTACATAAACCAAATAAAAGCCTATCAGTTAAATAAATTTATTTTAGAATAAATAACCTCGATATAAATTATAATTTACCTACTATTTTCAGGTATTCCAGAGCCGTTTTTCTATTGAGGTAAACGTATCGTAAAAATGGACTTATTACCTACGTGTCTTTTAGTCTGCTAATTAAGTAGGTATCTATATGCAGTTTATGCTCCCAAAATTTAAACATAACGATACGGATCACCTCCTACATATTGCATTTATTTTACAGATAACTAATTTAAACCTAGGATTAGTTTAGGACAAACGGAAATGATTTAATGCAAACTAATTTTTTTCTCAGTGCATCCATAACATGTTTCATATCTTTACTTTGAGTAAAACTTATTACTTTGATTACACAGGCCGACAAAATTTGGCAAAGAGAACACAGAAACCAGAATGTACTTTTCCGAAGGATATTGGTGCGTTAAATTCGAATCCGAGGTCCAGATTTCTCAATTGGCTCTGGTTTTTAAGATATTCTAATTTAAAAGTACCAAAATCGCGATTGTTTTTTACATATTTGAGGTTATGTTACATGGATAGGTATTTTTTTTTGCTAAAACCATTAATGGGGTCTTAAAGTACTATACTTACTCTTTAAAAGCCCACTTGGATTTATCCCGATATCATTTTTCGTCTTTGAGAAATCGCTTGTTGTACCTAATTTAGTTGTTTTACTTATTTCTCGATTATTGAATATACTCGCAATACAGCACCACAAACCTAAATTCATCGGCACCGGGAAGTAGGGATTTTCTATGTTTTTGGTGTCACTGATCATGAATCTGAACTTCAAAATATCCTATCACATCAAATTTTGCAATAAACTTCAAAAAATGTCTAAAAATTCGGTATGTGGCTGATATTTTACGCATTATATCAATCTGGAAATACATTTACACGCAAAAGAGGCTCAATTCTGAACTCATAAACCCTAAGCCCAAAAACCCTAAGCTCATAAACCCATAAGGTTTGTGGTGCTGTATTGTGAGTATATTTAAACATCGAGAAATAAGTCAAACTACTAAATTTCAACATGCACTTTATCAAAGACGAAAAATTATATTGGCATAAATTCAAATGCGTTTTAAAGAGCAAGTGTAGTACCGTAAGACCCCATTAATAGTTTCAGCAAAAAAAATTACCTCTTCTTGTAACATAACCTCAACTATGTTAAAAATCGCGATTTTGGCACTTTTAGGTTAGGTCTCGAAAACCAGAGCCAATTAAGAAATTTGGACCTCGGATTCGAATTCAGTGCACCAAAATCCTTCGGAAAAATATATTCGTGTTGTTAAAATAAGTCGGCCTGTGTTATTTTTGAAATTCGATTTTCAACAATAAACAACACTTTTCAGGTTCTACATTACAGCAAATCTACACCACATTGACTTTTTTGTATTTACAATTTTTCAAAGTTTTTATGTATTAACCTACATATCTAATTAATTCTCGTATAGTCGAGGCAATGAAGCACTAAAAAGGCCAAATATAGGAAATCTTTTAGCATAGGACGTATAGGAATGCGGTTTTTTGCATTCGCTTGCAAAAATTATTTATATCATTCGTACCTACTTTGTACCTATTACAAACCGGAAGTTGCATTGCTGCAGCCAAAAATGCATGCAAAAAATCCCCCCATCTCATGGGGGCTTTTTGTGTGCGCTGAATCCGAATTTTATGTTGAAAACGACCATCCGAACACCTGGTGCGCCCTGACCTGGCCCTGAACGTCATCCCCGAGGGTTTTCCAGACATAATTGAAAAAAAAACACCGAAAATCGTTACGTGGGTTTTTTTGGCTCGCTGAATTCAAATATAGCACCGGCGAACACCCCACGGACACCTGGTGCGCCCTACCCTGGCTCTGAACGTCACTAAAAGCCCCCATAACGATTTTCGGTTCGTTATTGTCGATATTTCCAGAAAAATTCTCGAAGATGACGTCCGCGTCCAGGTTGGGGCCCACCAGGTGTCCGTGGGGTGTTCGCCGATGGTATATTCGAATTCAGCGACCCAAAAAACCCCCGGGTGCCCAGTTTCTCTCCTCTCTCGCATAAAGTTCGGGATAGTCCCCGGAGATGACGTTCGTCGACGTTCCTGAGCTCCAGGTGTTCGGAGGGTCAATTTAAACATCATAATCGTGATCAGCGACTTCGAAAATCCCCGGGTACCCGACTTGAGCCAATTCTGATTCTTATT
The DNA here is from genome assembly GCF_000390285.2 of Anoplophora glabripennis. Taxonomy (NCBI): domain Eukaryota; kingdom Metazoa; phylum Arthropoda; class Insecta; order Coleoptera; family Cerambycidae; genus Anoplophora; species Anoplophora glabripennis. Next base: position 133,894 of record NW_019416549.1, on the reverse strand, counting down.
TACGAAGTTATTAAATTTGCCAAAAGGCCTCTCAAAATATGCATTTTTAGCATGCATTTTTGGCTGCAGCAATGCAACTTCCGGTTTGTAATAGGTACAAAGTAGGTACGAATGATATAAATAATTTTTGCAAGCGAATGCGAAAAACCGCATTCCGATACGTCCTATCCTAAAAGATTTCCTATCATAATGCTTCATTGCCTCGACTAGTAACTAAAAATATGGATAGACTGTTGTAGGGACTGTCAAGTCTGTGCTCTTTGCTTTTGCGATTACCAGAATACAATGTATACCTCTCCTAGACCTGATTATGTCAGCTTAAGTAGCGGCCACCCTACGATTTAACTGTATTTGTGTGACAATAAAGAAATAACGTCACACAAGGTTTGTGGCCGCCTTCACTCGCGTTCTGCAGAATCCCGTCTGCAATGACGAATAAGGCGATACAACTGTTTTGAGTCACTGAACACGTATTTATTTATTCCACATGTGAAGAAATGCTGTCGGCTTATATGGCAGCGGATTTCTAGAAAAGGCCTATTTAACGAACCGGTGGATCTTAATGCTTCAACATAGTAGCAATGTTTTTTCCGTTCTTGCGTTTTTTTGTGATTAGCCTTACTATACTGGGTGTTAATTAAATGGTGAAAACGATGCAAGTGGATATATAAAACATTTTTTTCTTTCATCTTCACTATTTACACTTTCCACATCAAATCATTTCCAGTTCAATATAATGAATTAAGGAAATGAATAATATTTTTTTCGAATATATCAATTAGAAGAGGAAATGTTTCATATCCATATTTTTCGCTCAAATTTCAATATTATTTTGAGGAAATCAAATAAAATAAGGTAAGCAAAAATGTACAGACTTCATTTTGTAGTATTTTATGTTTATGTATAATATTTTATATACACAAGTATAATTTCACTCTACTGTTTCATGTTGTGCTAAAATAAAGTATTTTGCTTTCTCTTGTCACGAGAATTGTTTAGATTAGATTAATTTGAATGATTAATAAAATGATAAAGGGGTTCTTAGTGAGCCACACTGTATATATTTGCAAATATCCTAAAAAGCATGTCGTTCAGTTGTGAAATTGAGAACAAGATTTTTTTAAGAACGAGTTTTGTATAAGCACATCTGTGAATATTAATTTTTAAAAGAATTTTAAAATTGAAATATGCAGATGAAGGTCTTTTTTACCCTCTACACGTGTCTGTCTATTTTAAATTTTGAGATTTTTGGCAATACTGTTAAATTTCTTTATTAAATAACTCGAATAAAAATAAATCATCAAATAAACAGACTAATAAGAAACAAGAAACTTTAAATTATTTAATGATCCATACAATAAATCTTTACTATCGTGTTACAATATGTATACTGAAATAAAAATAGATGTCCAGTATTAACATACTAGCTTTCTTCAATTCAGTACTCGTGTTAAAATTGAAAGATGTCACCATATCTTTCAGTACATCATTTTTATTTTATATTTATATTTCAAGACGGCAATGAACAGAACAAAACGTGGCGCTTTGTTGACAAGCGATTAATCTGTGTAAAATAGATAACTTGGAAAGTTTTAAAAAGACATTCTACCACTAATTCCTGGAGAAATAAAAAACAAAAAAAAAAACAGTGCGCTTAGTATCTTTCGTTTTTTCAGGTGCTTGGAGTTTATTTCTTGAATTTCGTATTATTAATTTTGATAATGCACATATCAAAAATATGTAATTATGTACTGGGCGTTTTATTTAAAAAATCAAAGTTGGGTAGGTACACGGAAAAAATATATTAAAAAATTAAACAATTGTAGCATTGTGGACTATAATTTATACAGAAAATAATAACCACACTTTGTGGATATATTACTCAAAAATTGTATCTAAAATGTTTTGTCTGACTTTACCAGTGACTGCTCGTAGTAATATATATATTGGGTCAACACACCAGCGTGCGTGATAAATACAGGGTGTTCTTGAAAAGGACACACAACACTTGACAGGTTCCTTGGAAGAAAATAAGACTATTTAGCCTAACTTACCTATATACAAAAGTTTACGCCTTCTGAGATATATATATCCTTCTAAATATAGAATAGATAACCTAGTTGTTTCAAATAATTTGAAAACTTAGAAACTTCAAATTTGGTACACATATTATTTTATATAAGAGCAATGTAAATAAAGCATTTGGTGAGAATGTTCTCTTTCTAGTGCCTGTGCGCCACTGGCTAACCCGTAACTTTTTTATCCGTACGTCAGTGACGACAAAACTTATATTTTTAAAAGTAAGCACTATTTTAGAAGATTTTTTGCCTTATTCAAAATTTTGATATCGTTTATGAATTGCGAGTAGAATTGTCATTTTTTATACATTTATACACAAGGTAAAAATTCCAATCACTAAAAATAATTAATAACTGTAGCCTCAAAGCAAGGAATAATAATGAAAAAACTTCACATTAAAAAAACAAAATTAACTACACATTTTTAGTCTTAGTATTATCAATCAATAAAATAAAATTCAACACTATAGTAGGATCGTATTCGATGCACAGTAGAGCAAAAAGTTGTCGGTCTTTTATCAAAGGAAAATCGTGTCATCATTTTTAGGAGGCGTAAGATGAACCATTTCAAATTTAAAATTAAATTAAAAATGTTAAATCTGAAATACCGCTGCATACGCACTGTGTTCTGGTAGTAGCTGTAGTCGCCCAGGTGCATCGAGTGTACGAAGTGGTCGGTTATACGTCAAATACTAACCTGGCGAGCTTGATCGTAAAACAGAGAGCGCCTCCAAAAAACAAGTAAACAACAAAAAACAAATTGGATTTATAATAAATTACATTTAAAATAAATAGTTTATAAGAATAAAGGAATTTTTGTAGGAACAAGGGTGCCAAATGTGAACTGACCCCTTCGTCCCTTCATAATGTATAAAGAAATTATTCATTTTCTAAAACCCTTAAAAGCGTATGGCACTGGATTCCTTGAAAGGCAATGATTTATTACTTTGCATCGAATATGATCCCACTATAGTACTTTAAATAGATAATATCAATAATACAAGAAAGTCAACATTATTTAAAATCATATTAAAATAATATTACAGTAAATGCTCAAAGTGATTTCCTTGTTCTTGAACGGAGGTATTGATACTCTTAGGAAATTAAAGTGAATTTTATCCAATAATTGTGCATTACCTCTCCTAACATTAATTTCACTTTGTATTATTTCTCATAATTTGTTTCTGTATTAACTGAAAAGCTATAAACTGTGGTCCTCAACGCTCCCCAAAGGAAATAATTACATGGGTTTAGGTCTGGGGATCGAGGTGGCCATTTTACAGGGGCATTATTTCCTCTACTTATCCACCTGTTAAAATAGTGCTCATCTAAGTATTGTCTTACCGATAAGGCAAATGTATGAAAATCATATTCATTCGTACTGTTATCGGTAACTCTTCAGGCAGATAGGGTAACCTCGGTGGACAGATTCTAAATAATTTTCTGCTTGCAATGTAGCAGATAATATAGTAGGACCAATTAAAATACTACCAATAATACCAGACCAAACATTAATCTTAAATTCATGTTGGAACCGTCTTTTACTAATTCCATGTGGATTTTCATTACAATAAACATGTTCATTATTCGAATTAAAAATACCCCTTCTAGTAAAAGCGGTTTCGTCTGTAAACAGGATTTTCTTGTGGATCGTCTCTATTTCCAAGTTCCTGAATACTTTGAAAGCAAAACGTGATGGAGGATTTATTGGTAGGTAAAAGTTCTTGAACTGATTGAAGGTGGAATGGAAGTAAAACTAGTCTTTTAATACTCTATTAACGGAACTTTTTGAAAGCCAACCTCTGCCGCTAAACGCATTGTACTTACTTGCGAAATTTCTTCCACCATTTTCAAAATTTGTTCCTCCAGCTGAATAGTTCTAGCCGTACGTTGTCCACGATTTAATGTTACAGGTAAAAAACGTTCTGTTTCCCGAAAGCGTCTCTCCACATTAGAAAATGTTTTGTGATTTGGAATTCTTCAATTAGGAAATCTTTCAGCATATGTTCGAACGCTAGCACAACAATTTCCTTCACAATAACCCAAAACTAGTAACAAATCAGTTTGTTCAGCAAAAGTATAAATTGCAGACATAGTAAAGAAGATATTAAAAAACAGTCAGTATTTTTTTATGTAAAAAATAATACGACGAAAATTTAATTGTGGACAAATTATTGCACTATTTTTAAATTCTAAAAAGTAGTCGAATATAGTTTCATTTAAATCAAATTTTAGTAATGTCATATTCAGTTTTATTCGCCATTAAAGTTTCAAATAACATTCTAGTTATAGTATTTTGATTTCGAATTCTTTTAAATAATATAAATTACGATGTTAAACAATTTTTTGTTATTTATGAAAATAGTGAGACAATTTTTTCATACAGGCATTACTACGCATATCAAGGTCCGATCTAACTCAACGTTCTTGGAAAAATTTCTATAAAGAATTTTAAACACAAACACAACAATGTGGTAAAATACGTTTTAATAATAATTTTCATACATGATTATAATTATGACAGTTCTTTGCACAAAATAGAGGATCACAGTAATATAGTAACTTTTTACAAGATACTTTTCCCTTGTAAATATTCTATATAACTTTTTTAATTAATAATAAGACATTCACCAGAACAATAGGGAATGGAAATATCTAGTAAATAATGCAAATTCTTTCTGTTACAGGATATTAAGAGAAAATGGCCAAATATTTGTTAAAATCATGCTGTGGCTGTGGCTCACTGAGAACAGGAACTATAATATCCGGAGTAGCTGCTATAGTGAGTAAACGTAAATTATTTTTGACTGGCTGAAAATATTTTTGTATAAATCCTTGACCTCTTTGGCAATTCACCAACACAAGTATATGAAGTTCTTATGCAATTAATTTTAATGAGACAGTTTTGACTGAAAATAATTTTAGACAAAATATATTGTAGTTTTAAATTACAAAACCATGCTTTCTTTTTTCGATATCAAAATATACAAATTCAAATGTGAAATGAATATTTGGGATTATGAGTTTACTTGCAGAACGGACTGTGGTATTAAAAATAAACGAATTAGGAAGTTATCATGTAACTGCAGTTATTTATTTTGTGTTGATTTTTGTTTGTGTATGATATACAGGTTATCCCGAATGGCACGTCCCAAACTGTACATAGTGAGAGAACACATAGTGAGAGAAATAAGAAAATATGTCCATTTAAACATAAGTTCTTTTTGAGATTTAGTTTAGATGAGTTTCAGATATAAAAAAATATCACAATTATTTAAATATCTTTTAAAATATTTAATGTAAATTGAAAAAATTTGCAGAGGTTCATCGGTGAATCAGTGATCGAAAATTTTTTTGTGAATTGGATAAGTGCATTTAATTCTGGTTGATGTTGAGGAAAAATGATGTGAAATGAATTTTATGTTTGATAGAAATATAATTTTAAATATAACCTAATGATCAGAAGTTAAAAAAATCATTAGCATTAAATTTTTTGGGGATTATTTATCCTTCAGAAAATTTTAAATTCCTACAACGATTTTATTGGACTTTTCATAACTATATTATATTTAAAATTTAATATTTAACAATAATTCATATCTTTTTTGTAAAACAATAGTTTTGTAGTTATTTTCGATTTGTTTAACCATATCGAAGGCTTGTTTTACATTTAAAAAATAATTACACCAAAATAGCTTGTTCTCCAAATAAAATGAAAGATAACTTTTTTCTAAAAAATACCCATTGAAAATAAATGCACTTATCTTATTTGTTAGTTCTTAACAGTGGCTGCTTTAGAAAATTAAATTGGTAATATTTTAATAATAAAGCGTGGAACTCATAGGTGCTATGTTTTAGAGGATGATTTCTAGGCTCACAAAGAGAACTCTAATGAAGAAAAAAAATTGGAAGTAATTCGTTGAATCGAAAATTAAATTAGGGGCTGCCGATCCTATGATATCAAAAAGGGTTGCATATATATTTGCAAAACATTTTTTGGAGGATGATTTCTAGACCTACAAAGTGAACTATAACGAAGAAAAAGTATTGGAAATAATTTGTGGAATCCAAAATTAAATTAAGGGTTGCCGACATTGCGATCTCGAAAAGGGTTGCATATATACAGGGTGGATCATTAACAATGGGAAAGTCGAAAGCTTGACCATTGGCGCAAACATGCCTTATCCGAAAGTTGATAGTTTCGGAAATACAGGGTGTTGAAAGTTAAAATTTTAAATCGTTTTTTTGCTATTATATTTTTTTAGGCGACGAATAAGATGCGTGTTGTAATTTCAGCATTGCTCATAGAGGGCGCCACTTACGACCAATTTTACCGAAAATTTAGTTAATAACTTTTTACCCTGTATGTCTAACATGAAACTTGATTCAAAACCTGAAAGAGCAATCATTTTTCCATTAATTATGTATTCTTGTTTCATTTCGGTATCTCGATCCGTTTTCGAGAAAAATCGATTTAACGAACACTATGTTTTGATAATATGAGAAATTAAAAGCGAAACAAACCAAGTGTTTCTTCGTGTTATTACAACAATTAACAATAAAACAAATAAAATACGTAATTATGATTTAAAGTAATTGTTCGAAGAATCCACCGTTGACACTGATACACTTTACACGTTTTCTGAGAGATCTTCGAGTTTGAAACAACATATTGGGATTGCGTCTGACTTCGTCGGCAGCGATTTGTATTCTTTGCCACAACTCTTCACACGAACCAATAGATTCTTCCAAATAGAAAAATGAAGAGGATTGAAGTCCGGACTTCTGGGTGGCCAAGTAAAAATGCTTCCACGGCTTGAAGAAGTTCCACTTTATTTAAGAAGAGACATGTGGTTCATGCACGACGGAGCTCCACCGCATTTTTCTTGGCCAGTGCGTGCATATTTAGATGCAGTTTTTCCAAATCGCTGGATTGGCCATGTAAGCATTTTTGCTTGGCCATCCAGAAGTCCGGACTTCAATCCTCTTGATTTTTCTATTTGGTCTCGAATGAAAGATATAGTTTACAAAGAATCTATTGGTTCGCGTGAAGAGTTGTGGCAAAGAATACAAATCGCTGCCAACGAAGTCAGACGCAATCCCAATATGTTGTTTCAAACTCGAAGATCTCTCAGAAAACGTGTAAAGTGTATCAGTGTCAACGGTGGATTCTTCGAACAATTACTTTAAATCATAATTACGTATTTTATTTGTTTTATTGTTAATTGTTGTAATAACACGAAGAAACACTTGGTTTGTTTCGCTTTTAATTTCTCGTATTATCAAAACATAGTGTTCGTTAAATCGATTTTTCTCGAAAACGGATCGAGATACCGAAATGAAACAAGAGTACATAATTAATGGAAAAATGATTGCTCTTTCAGGTTTTGAATCAAGTTTCATGTTAGACATACAGGGTAAAAAGTTATTAACTAAATTTTCGGTAAAATTGGTCGTAAGTGGCGCCCTCTATGAGCAATGCTGAAATTACAACACGCATCTTATTCGTCGCCTAAAAAAATATAGTTTCACAAATTTTCAAGTTCCTAACCTACATATTTTCAGAATAATCGCAAAAAAACGATTTCAAATTTTAACTTTCAACACCCTGTATTTCCGAAACTATCAACTTTCGGATAAGGCATGTTTTCGCCAATGGTCACCATTTTACGTGTAGTATCTTCAGCTTTCGATTTTCCCATTGTTAATGAATCACCCTGTATTTGCAAAATATTTTCGTAAGCAACTGACAGATACACAGCGACTGACAGCCATTTTTTAAATGTTTCTGAAAATTTGTATTTTTCATAAAATTAGGTACACCATTAACTACAAAAAAAATAATTTACTCAAAAATGAAAGAAAGACAGAAAGATACAATATTTGTTAAGATAGAATTCCAAGAAAATGATCGGAATTACTGTAACAATTTATCACAGCAGTACGCTACTGCCTTGATATTTTTCGCCAATGTCTTTTTACCCCGGGTGTCGAATGCCAAGAAAGTGACGTAGGGGTCGTTTTGGAATACTATTTCAACCAATATCGTACGGACTATATGTTTGTACGTATCAACTGATTATGAAAGTATATTTTGCCCAAATATAATTTATTGTTAATATTTAGTACACTGTGTTCGAAACTTTTTCATTGTGAATGTTCTCTTTATGAGCATTAAAATCGTTTAATAAAAAGCAGTATAAATCCTTCTTTGTCATAATATGACCACTTTTTTCCAATTTTCACCAGCCGCCATTGGTTCTTAGATATGTATCTCTGAACATCTTCGTCACTAGTTCACAAATTTGCTTGAATAACGAGTGAATTTTTGTCCATAATTAGTTAAATTATAACCTCAAGTTTTATCAATCTATGCCAAACATTTTAAAGTATATTTAACTAAATGTGATTTTTTTGTAAATGACATTTTTATTTTTATTTTATTGTTATATTATCTCGCAAAGTTTATCGTGTACAATTCGGAATACCATACAAATTAAGGGTTGTTATATTACTTAATTACCTTCAATTAAAAATAAACTTTTTTCAGATATTATGTATCTTGGGGATCATTCTGACATATCTAAATATAGTACATCTCAAAACAATAGTATTTGATTTCCTGGAGGAATGGATAGGTACGTAAAATATTTTTAACAAATATAAATATTTCAAATGTTCTTTTTTAGTTAAAATAATTGTCACGATAAATATGGTGATGACGATAATTCTCTCAACATTGCTGCTTATTGGCGTAGTCAAAGTAAGTAGACACAAACTGAAAACTTTGACGCAAGAAAGGGATAAGTACAATATGAAAATTTTTTTAATAGTTTTATTATAACATTTGGCTAAATTGATTAACATTTACACATGAGCCGTTGGATCTTTACGTCACGTCATCAACATAATATATAAATATAAAACACAAATGTTCAATTATTGATCAACAAAAAATACAAGAAATCGTCTTCATGTGTTGTGCGACTGACACTAGTTCCGACAGAGGTTATTAATTGTCCTTGATGAATAAGGCAGACATATTGTCGTTTGTTGTGTCCTTAAAATGAAGACATATATTCGACTAGCATCGTTTCCTACGTTCCTTGTTGCCACATATGTTTTCTTCTGTGAACTCTGTTGTTGGTTCAGTAAATCGAGGTTAAGTTTGTTTGATTTTATTATGACGCAAAAAATCACAAAACATGTTTTCATTATACAAATATGAATCCTCACTAGTTCTTAAATGAAATGAATTCATGAACACAACCTTTGATTTGAATTCGTTTAAAATCTTATTGTTCTTTCATACGATTATGCTTGATGACGTGAACGTAAAGATTCAACTGCCCAACTGTAGAGTGAATATTCACATAACTAATGATTATACATATACATCATGTACACAAATTATGTAACAATATGTAATGCAAGAATTGGATAAGTACATAATTTGGCATTTATTTCATTATTGCACCAGTCTGCAGCAGAGGTTCAGTTTTTATTTCTCAAATGTTCACAAATTTTTATTTCACAAATCCCATATTTCCAACAATACATTTTTTATCCAATATCTGCAGATATTATATTTTTCTGAAAATTACGCACATATCCTTTGCTTGCACAAGGGCCCTCAAGAAAAAATATAAGAACAAAATCTACGAAAATTATTTGTACACAGTAAGTATGCTATTCGAAAAGTGACAGTAGTTCGTAGTTTTAAGGTTTTAACGGACCGACCTAATACTTAAAGTACGATGGTATTGCTCCTCAGGTAGTGGTGATCCTCTGAGACGTTTCGTAGTGGCCTCTAAAACTGGTCGCATCCGATGCTACCAAACGTTTCGCCGTTCATCACTGTTGGCATCTTCAGTGCCTGCAAATGCTTTGCCGCAACTGAGACCATTAGCGGCTTCGTGTCACCGTTTTACAGCGTCGGTGTTCACACTTATAGGTTTGCGCAATATAGTGGTAGTATGTGGTGAGGCCCGGCTTGCCTTGCTGTCTATAATAGCCTTAGACCCAATAAAAAAGAAAGGGACCTAGGGGTTCCATTAGCAGGTCCATCCTCACAGAGCCTACCCTAAGAACAACAAAGACAGGTCAAAGGTTCCTAGATGCGGCTGAGGAAGTGAAAGGCAATTCTGTAACTGGCAGCGACTAGGTACACAGGCCATGGCATAGCAACCCGAAAAACCATCGTACTTTAAAATTTAAAAATAGTTACACTTCCTTAAGAAAAATTATTTCAACAAATGAATTTAACAAAATAAAATATAAAGGGTATCTTGAAAGTAACGCAAGATTTGATTTGTGCGCCATTTTCATTCCGAAGAGTTGGCAGCATTGTGTTGGATCACATGTTGCATTAAACAATCCAGGAATTGAAGCCAAACTACCATCTTTAGCGATGAGGCGCGTTTTTATCTTAGTGCGTATGTGAACAAGAAAAATTTGGAGCAGAGACAATACTCGGGTCATTCAAGAACGACCACTGTATACTCCAAGAGTGACAGTGTGGTGTGGATTTTACGCTGGTTGGTAATTGGTCTGTTCTTTTTTTTTGAATGAATTTTGACAATCCTCACTCGCCCATCCTTTGTAGATATAGCACTCCATTTTGTCTAGCCGCAACATATTTATTACAACATGAGATCCTGCACAATTCTGGCAACACTTCGGAATAAAAATGGCGCACAATTCAAATCTTGTGTTACTTTTGGGACATCCTTTATGAGAAAATCAGTACTTCTTTTCAAAATGGTATTCATTTTGTATTAATTGTTTTATGTCATTTTAGAATTTTCAGTAACATTATCAGAAACCAAATATAAAATAGTTTTGATTGACATTTTAACAAAATACGCTTTTAAATATTTATATATTTGTAACTATCGCTTTTTTTAAATTTAGTTTAATGGTAAAATTTTTCTCTAAGCATATATATATTTTCTAGCGAAACTGGTATTTGATGATACCTTGGGTTGTCCTGGGTGGTATGTTAGCCATTGGTCTACTCGTTTCTATTATTATAAATGCAGTTCACTTTTACATGGATGAACAGACCAAGTTAGCAACGATATGGCTAGTGGTAGGACTAATATCATTAGGTAAGTTGACATGTTTAAAGAAAAATTTGTAACATTCTGCATTTTCTTTAATATATATATTTTTGTTTGCTGTAACACGTTAGCAAATGTTGATACAAAAAATCATGCATAGTGAGCGAAATAACTGGACTGTTAACTTTAATTTGGAGATACATATATGAATTATTAAGAGAAATTAAAATATTTACGCGCAAACTGTTAGGAATGTAGAAAAATACAAGAAACGGACTAGAGGAAACCTTCTACCTTCATCATAAAATAAGAAATGAAGTTGTAAAGTCACCTGCAATAGTAACTATATTAAACAAGTTTTTTACGATACTTTTTTTTACGACTGGAAACAGAGACCACAAAAATTAAATTTTAATTTAAATCGTTTTTATTACTAAAATTGCCAACGCATTAACAAAATAAATTAAATACAACTTTTAATTTAACTCGTTTTTATTAAGAAAATTGCTAACGCATTAACAAAAGAAACTAATATTTAATATTTATGGTAACATTTGAACATTCCTTCAAGGTTACGCTGGGAAAAGCAGTATTATTGTGCACCTTGTTTTCGGTAATAGAGAATATTTTTGGTGTCGTGTTTTTAGTGCAGTTTTTCAGCGTGCGGTCGTTGTTTTCTTGTTGTATTCCAGTAGACGATCGTTGTTCTGGTTCTGTGGCAGCAGAAGACACTGAAGACTCTATCTTTTTCGAAACTTCCATTTTATTTCTCAAACAGTCATCAACGTAGCCTTCGGCAACTGTACTGGATTTCCACCCTCCATGGCGTTTGAGGGCAAGCAGATTTGAGCCAGAATTGACTAAAATTGTGGCCGATGAACGCCGAAAACAATGTCCCGTGTAACTTTCTGGATTCTCTAGCATCAAAAACTTGGCGATTTCCCTAGCCATGTTTCCAATTTTGTTGATGCCAACGTTTTGGCTTGAACATTTTCCGTTTTGATAGTTTAAAAAAAACCTGCCTGTCTTCAGATTAGGAGGACGAAGAGCACAGTACTTTTTTAAGATAGTGTAAAGGTTTCCTGTAATTGTAAAACACCTTGGTACCTTTGTTTTTGTATTCTTCAGTTTAATCAGCATAGCACTGCCGAAATCTTTGGTGTCTTCTATTTTGAGATAACATAATTCCTCCCTTCGACATGCCCCAGATAGTCCAACTGCCACCACCGCCTTGATAAGTAAATATTTGTCGTCTGATGCTTTCGTCAAAAACCGGCAAAAATCATCTTCTGTGAGGATTTGGGACTTCTTTGGGACGTAGTTTTCGGATTTTCGTTTGATTAGCGCTTGCAACTTTTTATAGCTTCCAAGATCTATGTTGTGATTGGCACTTAACGTTGACTTGAGCATCGAAAAAATCGTCCACAACGTCGAAGATTTATATTTCTTAGATAGTTCTTCAAAATACACCATTACTGCGTTTTCTGAGAAAGTTTGGACATTTTTGGCTAGTCGCCAGTCCATAAATCGGCTTAACTCAGCTTCATACCTGCTTCTGGATTTTGTGGGCAGCAGTTCCGAACATATTTCGCTTGCTTTCTGTAAAATCTCTTCAGAATCACACATTTTCACACCCAAACTTCGGGAATTCAACAATTTTTGAAGTATCTAATCAACAAAATAAAGGAGCCGTGACGGTTGCTATGAAATTCAACCAACTTGAAACATTGCATAATTTGGGTGACAACATCAAACAAAAATCACAATCTGGAGACGCGTGTGCAAAGATAACATAACCGTGTGCAAAATGTTTAGCACACGGCGTGTGCAAAATACCGTTTTCAGAGCGTGTTTTCCGTGCGTAAAACCCCCTTTTGCAAGGCAGTCGTATAAAAAAATATATAAATACAAGTTCTATTAGGTGTGGTGGTGTATTCGTCTGTCTGTAAATTCAGTTATTTTGGTTACTATGTCAAAAAGATGGCATCAACAGCCAAATGGAATAAATTTAATATTTCAATTATTGCGCATATTTATAAAAAATCCGGAGACACGTCGATTTTGGATTCTGAAATGACATCCTGCAACGTAAAAATTTCATCCCCAAATTCAACCCCCTTCGAATGGCAGTTACAACCCCAACATTTTTAAATGGGAAGTAAGGGCTTGTGATACCTCATTTGAAAGGTATTTTCATTCTCTATTCAGAAATACTATGGTTTTAATATTTAGGTACTGCAAAATTAGCAGGAAACAACTAAATTCATCAGTTTGACGAAATTTACTACAGCAAACTAAACAAAAACTTAATTGCAACGAAGATGTAAAATTAGTTCCTTGAACATCTTGGCCTCATCCTAATTGTAAATAAAAATGTCTTCTAACGTTTTCCAACATCTGAGGCGTGACCGACATAACCGCAACCATTACTTATTTTTAAATAAAAGCAGACCATTAATTTTTGCAGTAAATATTAAAACCATAGCATTTTTGAATAGACAAAGAAAATACTTTTCAAATGAGGTATCACAAGGTCCTACTTCCGCATTTAAAAATTTGGGGATTGCAACTGCCACTCGAAGAGGGTTGAATTTGGGGATGAAATTTTTACGTTGTCATTTCAGAATCCACAATCGACGTGTGCACATGTGCACAATAATTGAGATACTGAATATGTTCCATTTGGCTGTTCCACACTGTATATATAAGTACAAGTGTAGATATAACTCTTAAATCAAATAACAAAATTTAAGTTATTTGGAAGAAATTTTTTTTACCAATTTTGAGGCCCTCTAGCGGCTAATCCAAACAAATTTAAAATAGAGGGAAGTTCAGTTAATTGTCTTCCTTTGACACATCTGTAGTAGTTCCATGTACTCAGAATATTTCAATTCAGTTTTGGTGAGAATGAGTAATCTACTATCACAACTTCAAATCAAAATATCTGCTCGGAAATTCTAAAAGTTTGGACAATTTTATATAAAACTGGTTCTATTAGGTATTTAAAATCAATAAGCTCAATCGTATGTAGTAGAAATCTGTTCATCAAACATTGTTTTGAAAGCATATTTCGGTAAAATTTGGTACTCTACATTAGTTTTCTATATTCTCACATAACATTATAGCATGCCCCATTTTAAATGGAAACATCATTGTATTTTTCATATAAATATTAAAAAATTATATTACGTACTTATTTGAATTTTTTATGAGGTACTTAAGCTTATGTGTTATTTTCTTCGTTGTCAAATGCCACAAAAATAGACAGAGATATTTTTCATTAAAATATGACTACACCTCTGGATTCTTCATCCCCATAATTGTACATGAGCCAAATTTTGTGAAAAAATATTCAGTGGTAATTAATATTACCGGTTTTAATTAATTTTAATGGATGAATTTTATAATTATAATTACGATTAATAAAAAATTGCAAATAATGACATTAATGACATAAGCCATAGTCCAAAATTTTTGTAATTTCTAAAACGTGTTTTATTCTATGCATTTGTTAGATCGCTTTAAAATATTTTTCATAACAGTTCTTAACGTTTGTGTAGTCATCTTTGTTGATTAGACGTACTTTGATTTAACTGCGCATCGTAGTAAGTAGAAGTACAATATTTAAAAGGAGAAAATTTGTTAATCTCTTTGTTTAATTTACTTATGATTCCAGTTTAAGAACAGAAAACATAAAACACGTTAATTTTATTTAACAATTTTTAATGCTACTAAAAATATTAAATATTTTTTCACGAAATTTGTTTTAATTGGGTAGGTATAGATTCCAGTTGCATTGTAAGATTTTAAATAAAAATAAAAATGTCAAATCTGGCAAGGATGTTTCCATCCGAAATGGGCCTACCTGAAATTAACTTTTTTCTACTTCTAGTTATTTTTTTTTAGTTATATACTGTTACATGTGGTATGTGTCCTTCAGTTTCTTCGCCAACTTGAGAGAAGAATCAGAGAGAGGTGCCTATTCAAAAGATCCATTTAGGAGGCAACGTATATAAAGTTCTCTGCTTTTGTGTATATGCAATTTGTGATCCTGTCCTGACAAAAGACCCTTAAGGAAGGTTTATGGGTTTATATCAATTTTCAAACCCTTCTGTGTACGAAAATATCAGTTTCTTAACGACAGTTAGTGTTACTACGTGTTATATATTTAATTCGTATAAAAAATAGACTTATGTGAATATTGTCATATCTAACTTGATATGGCATTTGTTTTGTAGATTAGAATCTCATTTTTGGTTATTTAAATTATTTATCTCTATATAGTATATAACTTATTGCAGCCATATAATTAATACTCATGTGTTTTTAAGAAATATATTTTCCTAAATGAATGTGTATTCGAATCTAACAATTTTATTTTTATATACTTGTTAATTTTTGTTACTAATTTATATGCGTTGAAAGTTTAAATATAAGAGCTTTATTTATATGTTATTCCTTTATTTCACATTGTATCAATTAATAGTTTTATTATCGGTTACAAAAAGAGTTCAGTACTTAAAAATAAGCGCAAAACAAAAAAAATATACATCATAATAAAGCGAAAAAACTAAATTTATGAAACGAAGACGTATCAAATATAAATTTTGAAGTAGAAAGTGTTTAGAGGTCGATGGTAGTGTTTTTAAAATTTAATCAATAAATTAATTCTTTTATTGAAATGTACGTCATAAACAAATGAAAATCGCATAACAACATTTGAGTTTTTTCTTATTATTTTGACATGTATTATCTATTCCTGGAACGGCCTAGTTAAAAAGAGGGTGTTCGTTGTTTAAAAAAAAACACAGATTTACCTCATTTCTCTTTACTCTAGCAATTACATGAACTTGTTCTTCTTCATAGCCAGCAATATACAACAATGGCACCAGATTCCCTTTGGTGCATTTGTTTTCAATCATGGACATTGACAAACAACAGCGAAAAAATTACTAAAATTTAGGGAAAAAAAACCGGAAGGGTATAAAAAACCTTTTGCCATATTTTTGTATGGAGAGCCTCTTCACGAGCAAAGGCACATTTTTTTTAAACATCCCGTATTTGTATTTAGCAATGCTGCTGCTGACAGCTTTATGTTACACTTACATAGTAATCCTTTATACGTCTACTTTATAGAGGTGTCACATCATCGCTATCAAAAACTAATGTCAAATAAATCTAAAAATCAATCACACATACATAATGAAATAATATAATTAAAATCATATTTTACACCTTTTTTATATTAGAAAGCATCTATTTTTTTATATGAAGGTAAGTTATAGTCCTAATTGATATTTTAAAAAGTATGCTATACTACTCAGCATATAAAAAATCATATTTCTTAACCCTAGTTCCTTTGTCACTGTCAACATCTAAATTTTCAGTATCTTCGTAAACCTCAGAACATAAAAATCAGGGCCATAATGTAAGAAAATGATATTGAGCTCCTTGGGCTTCCCAAAGCAGTTGGATGTACTACTCGTAATAATAGGTGGAATATTTGTCCTCGCATTCGATACGTCACTATTTCATATAAAACAAGACATGGAGGATCTATGGAGCTACGAATTTGATACAGAACTCCAGGAAAATAATCTCGACATGTATTTAAAATACATAATAGGTGGTGTTATTTTTGTAAGAACGTTTACATTACACATTTATCTGGCGTTCTACATAGTTATGCTGTGGCCAGCGATATTCGTAAGTATATCCGCTTTCGTAACAGAGTTATTGCACATTTATAATTCCATACGTAATTTTTAATTAAAACAAATGATTGGTATTATTAAAAACACAGAACAACTTTTCTTAATAGCTCTTATTATATTTTCTACAGAAAGGGCATTTATAAGTAAAGATCGGAAATGTTAGGGCGCCTGCAATGTGGTACAGAGTTGATACAGCTCTTTTATGTAATTTTATTCAAACAAAAAGTGACACAACCGTTGCCTTCTTATAACTGCACTATTTACATTATAAGAATATACAGGGTTAGTCAAAAGTATGGAAAGCCCCAAAAATATCAGCGGGAAAGCATTTTTGGGATATATGGTGAGGACAAAAGTCTCAGCATTTTCCACGGCACATCTGATGGTAACCTTGACCTTGAGGTCAAAGTCAGGGTCAAGGTTCAAGGTCATATCAAGATCAAGTCGTTTTTTTAATGGCGATCCTCCTTTTCGACCCCGGAAATTGAATGAGCAGAAAATTCTGCATCCGAATATGACATTCACCGTGACCACAAGGTCAATGGTCAAGGTCAGTCCAAGGTCAAATGTTGATTTTTACTGTAATATTTTATTTTTAACTACGGAATCAGAGGGAGTGACAGTCTTTGAGTAGATACCTGATGGTATTTTTTAGTGACAATGATCTTGAGGTCACTAAAAAATTGTAAGTCCCTTCTAAAATGACAGCCGGAATAATCACTTGACCTCTACCTCACCTTGACCTTAGTCACATTTAGGATCATAATAACATGTAGAATTCTACGCTCTCTTATTTCTAGCGTCGAAATAAGAAGTCGCTACTCCAAAAACCGATATGACCTTGACATGTTCTTTCGACCTTGACCTGTATATTAATTATAGTTTAAAACATAAAAATCTTTGCGAAATTTATTGTAGTTTTATAGTATATTTTAGTTTCCTTTCTCTGATTAGTCCAACCAAATTACACTTGGAGAAAAAAAAAATTGTTACCTAGACTTTTATAAGTAAAAATGGTAAAATGGTAATCATTTTTTTCGTTTTAACATATACATTTTGGTGAAATAAAAAAATCTGTAAAAACAGTTCAAAAACATACTCAAAAATGCAAAAAAGAATAAAAAATGACTTGCAACAATGAATTTTTCAGTTATTGTTGATAATTTGTTTAAATTAAAAAACATTCAAAAACTGATTACACCATTCAATTCTACGGAAAAAAATAAAAAATACTGTGTTTCATTGTTTGACCCAAAACTTTATTTTTGTACAGTATTGCTATAAACATCTAAGTCGAATTACAAATGATCAAATGATAAATTATCTCTGGACGATTTGACATTTCAGCAATACAAAGTATTAACTGCAAAGTCTACTGTTGACGCGAAATCCGGAAACTCGAAATTTTGCAAAATCCTTTTATTTTTTTCTGGCTTTATTTAAAATCGAATTTGAAATAAATTGCATATTTATTTTGCCACTTTTTTCGATCTATCCAATGGCGTCAACATTTTTGTAATCCGACGTTTCGTCTTCGAGGGTCCATCATCAGATTAATTTTTTTAAATATTTCGCTGCTATTTTTATGACAAAATCTAGTCATTTTTAATTCTGTATTACATGATATTAGATGATGATGAAAGAGTTCAGAGCCGTACTCAGGAAAAATTTAAAATTATAGCTAAAATAATCTAAAAACTTTTTAAGCGACTACAATAGTAATATCCTCTAATTCAGAATTAAAAATGACTTTAGATTTTGTCATAAAAATAGCAGCGACGTATTTAATAAAATTACCCCGATGATGGCCACTCGAATACGAAACGTCGGATTGCAAAAATGTTGATGCCATTGTATATAGCGAAAAAAGTGACATTATAAATATGTAATTTATTTTAAAATTCGTTTTCAAATAAAGCCAGAAAAAATTAAACAATTTTGCAAAATTTCGGGTTTTTCCGGAAATCTCCGGAACTGCCCGGAATTTTAAAACTTTCTAAACGGCATATTGTTAGGTATAAAGAATCACAACTTTTTCTAATCTCTTGGACACACTGTATCTATGAATTCATCAAACTACACTAATACACTAATTGTTCCTACGGAAAAAAATTATTATCTATTTTCTTTATTCACTATTCGACTTATGTTTACAGCAATACTTTACAAAAATAGTTTTGGGTCAAACAATGAGACGGTTGTTTTTGTATTTTTTCCGTTCAATTGAATGGTGTAATCAGTTTTTAATTTTTTAAATTTAAAAAAACTATCAACAATTACTGAAAAATTCATTGCTGCAAGTCATTTTTTACTTTTTGCATTTTTGAGCATGTTTTTGAACTGCAATTACAATTTTTTTTATTTCACCAAAGAGTATATGTCAAAACGAAAAAAATTATTACCGGCAGAACTCTGTACGATGATTTTTTTAAGTAGAATTTTTTTTGAAAAAAAAGTGTTTCAGGCCGAAAAAAATTAATATCTCAGAAACTTCTTGATTTTTTTATCTAAAAAAAATTGAGGTTATTTAAGACAGAGAAAGGTATACTTTCACCAAATTTCGTCAAAATTAAATTATTTTTGCGGAAATGAGAAATAAAAAACGAAAAATCTGAAAAAAACCTGTTTTTCGCATTTTTCTCGGAAATTTTGAGGATATGTTAAAAAATGACTTCTACAAAAGTTGTAGATTTTTACATGATCTACAACTTTTGTATTGGATACTTTTTTGTCTGACGTCAACCCAATGATACAATTTTTCATAACTTTTCCACCCCCCAAATCAACCCTCCGCCGCCCCTGCTCACGCATTTATTTTTTTTCGTTTATTATAAGCCCCTTTACCATTTCCACTTATAAAAGTCCAGGTAACAATTTTCTTTTTTTTCCCTCTAAATGAGTTATTTTGATCGGTCTAGTTGCCTATTTCGTTCTCAAATTATGCATACTTTAATACAAAATAAATCCCAACGTAAACTGAACATCGTCCTCAGCTCACCCCTGAAAACCTGGGTGTGTGTGGCGGTGCATTGATCTAACGGCACCTTTCCAATAGAGCGAAATAATCGAAATCTATAAATAAGCAATATACTTAACACGGAAATCACGAATGCTCCCTTCTGGGTAAATATAACCTGATTTATTAGTGAGCTTATTTAACCATGCAAGAAAAAACTTCCATTCCGATATGGATACCCCGGGATCGTGTATTCCATTCGCGGCTATCTTGATACGATTAACCATAATTGTTGATTTTGCATTGCACTTGCGGTGAGACATGAAAATTATAAGTTGGGTAAAATAATACAGACTTACAGTACATTTAATACTCAACGATAGCTAATTTTGAGAAAAAGGTTATATAAACAAATGTTAAAAATGTTTAAAGTCCAACGCTTAGAATGAGGGTAGTGTAGGGTAATCCTCGTATCACACACAGTCCTATACTGTCCTAAAAATTGTTATTATTAATTTAAGGGAATTCCATTGAAACTGAAAATTACGTATTAAAATTGACTTTTGAAAAGAGCGCCGTATTTTAAATGGAATGAATACTTCGAATTTTGTTGTTGTACTTCTTTAAATCCTTCATATAAGATCAAATTCGTTTTACTTAACTTATCGGGTTTACTCAAATGCACAGATGTACTTGAAATTTATATGGCGTATTACCCAGTGCTCCCTCTGTGCGTCATATTTTTTGAAATTTTTTTTTAATCTAGATTTTGAGATATTGTTGTTGAAAGTTGTTCATTTTAACATAGGTTTATATGGCGAAGATAGACGGTGCGGCTCTTTTTTTTGCCCTTAACTGAGAAAAAAATGTAGAAATTGTGAAACAAAACTTTTCCATAGATAGTAGGTACACAGTATTATCTTATTTTTGATGTAAAATGTAAGTTTTGAACATATTACAGTTGTATTAATTAGAAACAGAAACCAATAATTGCATTTCTGTCTGACTTGAGGATTAACGTGGCAATGTCGCAATCAGCTGACAGCAAGGAGAGGGAATACATTTGAAAGACTTGATAAAAACGAAATTGATTTCAAACATATACATTTTTCCTAAATCCCATATTGTTATCAACAATAAATTATCCACAACGGATGATTTTTTGTAATGTTTTTAAAAAGTAGATTAATTAAAAAAGGATAGGAAGCTGTGATATATTTACTGGAATAAAAAATACAGTTGATAAATATCCTTTTAATATATTTAATGATTTATAAAAATATCGTAATCATTACCCAGCAATATTTAGGGTTACATAAAGTTTTCTTTACTTGATTAATATAATTAGTAATACTTGAGATAAAAGCATTTGTACGGAATAACAAAGGAACATAAATATTTCTCAGCAAACTTTATATTTAAAATATTAGTTGCAAAACTTTTGTAACATTACTAAAATAGAGATTAAAAACACGAACAGTGAGTAATAATGTAATTTCTATCACAGAACTTGCAAAATTGCATCCAACATTTTCTTTGACTTGGACGAGAGATGGGCGCGAGTGGCATTTCATTTCTTTAGAACTAAATTAACATAATTCTCGTTGTTTTACCAGTTCACATGATTTACGGATTTTAAATAAAGGATATAAATCTTCGCGAGGATAATACGATATATTTGCTATATATAATAATTATATTGTTTACACACAATACATTTTTCAACGCGTACACATCTTTTCCCCCAATTTGACGCGCAATATCTCCGATGTCCGAGGTCTGTAGATTCGCAGTGTGTACAACTGCTAGTCAATTTAGCGCTGTTGCCACATCTACATAGTCTTTATGCGTTCATTAAATATAATTTAAAACTACTTAAATATGATATTTTTATGTTGTTAATTAGTCAATATGTATGCTATGTGCATATGAGTAGATTTCTTTGCTATATAGATGTTTATCGCAAATAATTTTAATAGAATTTTAATTTTTTCAAATTGGCAACGGGCTTTAGTCCCATAAGAAAAGCATAGGACCCCCTCTGCGCTCCTCACTTCCCTCTGACCCCGATATACCTCCTTAATGCGGTAAAATTATGATTTTTTAGAGTAGTTTTATTAATTCAAATTTCAGTATTTGCCTCATAGACTACGTCTATTTAATAGGAAATTAGTGTTAAAACAGACATACTTAAATCTTATTTAGGACTGGCGTTTTATAGACAAGAAATCGTAGTTTTAGTAAGACAGTGGTAGAGCAAATAAATCCATTGAGGAAATGGCGGTCTCTATTAGCGTAACACTAAACTAGAGCAACTTCGGGACACCATGGGGACACCACATAGCATTGAACATAAAAATTTATTTTATCGGTTACTACGGAGTCTGTGGTTACTACATATTCGGAGAACATCTGGCCATTTACTGTCGCCTAAAGCCGCATTAAGAAAAATTAACGCAATAAGCAACAATCAGATAATTTCAACATGTGCACAAAAAATAATCATAATAAACTAAGGCATTATAAGTTTTTCAAGTATTATTATTATACTAATATATTTATATTTTTATACTAACAATTTCGAATTCCGTCGGTAATTAAAGAAAACGCTTTGTCCAACGTTTATAAAGTTACTCTGTAAACCACAACAAAACATATCAAAACGTAAATTTTGCTTTGGCCCCCGCATAGAGGGGTACTGGGTGATTCACAACTTATCCAGAAAAAAATGGCAATAGATACGCCTGGAGAGTCACGTGGCCTCAGCGATTCCGAACAGTAAAATCCGATTTTACAATCGTCGTTGCGATATTGTTTACAATAGTTTTTTAGTAGTTAGTGTCAAAAATGGCTTGCGTGTATAGCAACTCGGAGTTGATGAATATAGTTTTAATTTATGGTGAAGCATGATAACATTTTGTATTATGATGAAGCAAGACAATATTTGTGTTAGTTCGTAGAAACTGAGTAACTGTTTGAACAGTTGTTGTAACATTAGGTTGTAGTATAACAACCCTAGGTTCGACAAAAAAATAAGTAAACGTAGTTGTGGCCAAAAATATGTGATCGTCATAAGGAATCCCTACGTTGTATGTATTTAATTTTTTATTGACCGGAAGGCGCTGGCTACTAACTTTGTAGAGGGGATGTATGCTTTAATTATATAAAACAAAAGCAGAGTAAATACACCTAACCTTTATTTACATACAATTCAAATTAAACATGTGACAAATAGAAAGAACAACAAAAAAACATTTAACAACCATTAAACATAAAAGGAGAGTGCCAGGCTCACCTAGAGCTCCTGCGGGGAAAGAGCATGGCAGAGAAACCCACGATCTTTGCTCTCACCACCCAAATATAAATACAAAACAACCGCTAACCAAAGGAATAAATTAAGATCATTTGCTAATGATAATCAAAACTGGACTTATTTAATGTGTCACTAAATGTCATCTCACTCAAGTCTGACATACACACTTCCAAGTAAAACTGAAGAGGTTTTAGTAACAATAATAGCAACAACAACAACAACAATAATAATAATAATAGCAATAATAATAGGGAAGGTACTGGAGTCCCATACGGGAGGCAATCCAGCTATAGTTGAGATTTCAGAGGAACAATAATAATAATCATGGGTGAAAATGTTAGTAAATTCAACAAAGCTCTTACATACGTATGACATAAAGTGAGCACAAGAAATCAAAGAACAACGTAATCAAGATAAAACAAGTTAAATGTGAAACAAAGAAGTTGTTTTGCAATATCTGGGCAGACACGACAATATACATATTTTAACATGTAATACATAATGAGCAATCGTTAATAATAATTGTAACAATTTTATCTTAGAGAAATATACGCCCCCAAGCGTAAGACAATGAAGGCTAAACCTATACAGAATTATTATCATGAAACATCTATGTTTTTCGTATAACGTATTCATGACAAAAACAAGTTAGATGTGAAACAAAGAAGTCGTTATATATATACGACAATATATATATGCACACATATATTTTAACATGTAATAAATAATGGGAAATCGTTAATAACAATTGTAACAATCTTACGTTAGGAAAATATACGCCCCTGAGCATAAAAAAATGAAAGCTAAACATACAAAAAATTATTATCATGAAACATCTATAACCATCACAATCATAAGAATATATAGAATAATTAACAACAAAGTACTTAAAGAATATTACCTGCTAACTAATACCGGTTAAACACTTAATTTTCCACTGCTTCTGTATTTTTCGCACTACACTGATCGTCTTACTTTTCACTTCGCGTTGTCCTCACTTCAACTGCCTATCTTCAACTATCTAGGCTTCCTTCCAGAATTTCCTACCCAAGTGCCTGTTTTTTGTGCTTCCTTCTATCGACCGTTAATATTAATTTTTCATTGTTATACAACACCTATGTAACAGGTGAAGTTGATAAGATAAGTACGGTTTTGCACAAGGTATGTCAAATTATTTTATTATTTAAAACCACAAATTAATTTTATTAATTAATAATAACAATAATGGCAAAAAGCAGCTGAAATACATTTTCAAAATATTTACTTTTTCAGGAAATAATTATTATCTCACTTGGAAGTACGGAAACATTGAGGAATAAATAAATTACATGTCTTTGAATAATAACAATTCCGCTTTATTTCGGGCAATTCTATCTAGTACAAGATTTTATTATTTTTGTTAAAGATATAAGTATAATCAAAATATAAATTCATTGAAGATTGTGTATCCCTTAAGAGGAAAGTAGTATTCCTAACTGCATAGATTATAATAATGTAAGTCAAATTGGCCAAGTCGAAAATTTGAAACCTGGCTCAAAAAATTATGGCAAAATTCCAACGTATTCTTTAATCAATTGAAAGACTTTTATTTCTCTCGAGAATTTTAGAGAAATTCCACCTTTTTCGAGTGAAATCGTCGTAAAGATATGATGTCACTATTTTCAGCCGCCATTTTGGTTCATCAAATGACTAAATCGATGCGCACATCAAGGCAAGTACCCTATCGATAAAGTCTTCAAAACACGGTATAAAGATTGAAAATAGGAAAAAATTGCGATGTTTTTCGTCCTGGGAACGGACGTTTTCGTAGCCTGAATGACCATCTGAAATACCATCCCCAAAAACAAAGTCTAGTAGGTTTGATTTGATACCTCGCCCGGGTGCTATGGTACTTTAACTGGGACCAATCTCTTAGTGTTTAAGGATTTATTTGTTAATGTATTGCAACGTAATATTAGAAATTAAGTATATTTCAAATCAATATACACGTAAATAAAAATTATAAAATTTTGACATAAATATTTTCGAAACAGAAGGTAATTTATTTTCACCACTTATTGTTAATATCAATTTAATTCAGTCGCTGAAAATTATTCCTATTTCAATAGAAGCGGAAATACTAAATCAAAAGAAAAAAAATAAACTTTCGTTCATTAAGTTTTTATCGTTTAGGCAGATCGGCCAAATCTCATTTTGCCATGGCTGGTGGTAGGTTCAATCAGATCTATACTTGTCAACCTTGTAACTTTGACTACAGGAAGTTGTGTATGTGTCTTCCTAAAAGGATATCATCTAATTTGCTTAGACTTTGTCCTATCGCAGATTATTCAATACGGACCATCTGTGTATGCTTGGCTGACTGTTTTAAGGTAAGTCTCAGTTATATCGAAATAACCTTTTAGTATACATAATTATGTTCATTCTAAATAAACTTCGAAATAAACTAATTGTGAATGACAGCAAAAATGAAATAGCAAACAGCCTGTATAATAAAACAATTTTATATTAAATTAAAAAGAGCTCTAATTTTCCCCATTAGGTACACCTAAATTAACAAAATTTGAAGGTACGAAAATTTAAAGACCCTTTAGATAGTACACCATTCTGCTCTTTATCACATTTGAAATTTTTGAGGTGACAATTCTTCTAAAGGGGTTGTGATTGTTAGTGTCAAATTTATGTAAAAAGTTCACCCCTTCCAAAACAAATCGACTTGCTTATTTATATGCATTTCCAAGGAATCATTTTTAGTTAATTCCACTTTGTTTTTTATTTGGTCCACCCTATATAGCTAATAAAGTTAGTCATTGATAATAAAAATTTTGGCATAATTTAAGTATATTTATCTTCATCTTTATTTTTAATTTTTTGTAGTAGCTTGAACACTTGTTCTTACAATAAGGTAAACCGTTTCAAATATCTCTGGATTTTTTTTTAAATTTATGAACGTCACATCAGAAATTATGCAAATTTAATGTTTCGTTTTAAGCTAGTTAAGCTAATACATTTATTTTGTTGTAATTGAGTTTTCAAAATGTTATGCCTACAAAATTTTATTTAACTTTGTTTTATATTTAATGTTATTTTAGCTATTACCACGATCTGCGCTTGTTTCACGAAGAGGAAAAGAAAAAGAGAATTCAAGATTCACATATCTTAACTGGAAGAAGAACTAGAAACAATGCGGCTCCAGAAATTGATTTTATTGCAAAGACGCTTGAGAGAAGGTGAGTTTGAATGGAAAATTGGTTATTTCATTAAGGGACATAAATAAATATATAGATACTAAGAGAAAAGTTAATGCGGAAATCAATATCAATAAATAACAGTGAATATTACTAACATTCTCGATTTAGCGTTTATATTATTATTTTGAGGTACTAATTTAGAAAAAATAGGAGTTATGTTAAATAATGGAAATTAAGTTGCATATTTGTAAAAAAGTATGTATCATAATGTGACAGAAGTTTACTTCTATTACACGAGGCCTGTTCAGAAAATAATAGAGCTTTTTATATCGCGCGTTAATGGAGATATTTAGTGATATGCGGTTGGCAGCATTGCGTTGCGGATAACCTCCTCTATAACCACATGTACTTGGATTGTTGATATCTCATTTACTTTTTCTGATATTGTTATTGGAGTGCAATGTGTTTAAGCTTTTGACGATTTTTGAAATGTGTGATTTGCTGGAACTACGATTCAACATAAAGTTTTGCTGGAGAAAACTTTCAAGGAAACGTTTAAACTTTTGAATCAAACTTACCGAGGATGCTCTGGGTCGTACGTAATGTTATGAATGGTTTTCGAAAATTACAAATGGTTGTCAGTCAATGATCTTCGACAAGGAAAATCTTCGACTTCAACTGATGACTCTCAGGTTCAGAAAGTCAAAGATCTGGTGCGTGCAAATCGCCGATTGACTGTCAGAAATGTCAGCAAATGGGTCACGCTATGAAATTTTGACTGAAAAATTGAACTTGTATCGAGTTGCAGCAAAATTTCTTCCTCGTTTGATGACCGAACAACAGAAACTTGATTCCTTGCGATTTTTTTTCTTATTTCCGAAATTAACATCAGTGCTCAAAGGACGCCGTTTTTAAACTACTAATGGCATCAAAACAACATCAACGACCATTTCAAATGATAACTTCAGGACTGCTTCTCGAAATTTAAACACCGCTGGGAAAAGTGTGTGAATAGAGGAGAAGAGTTCTTTGAAGGAGATAAGGACCAATAATGCTTAAAATTAGTAATAAAGTTCGGTTATTTTCTGAACAGACCTCATATAGTGACTAGTAGAAAGTACAGGGTGATTCACTATATTTTGACCCCCCCCCTTTATGTAAAAATATACAGGGTGTTCCATTTAAATTAACAAAGTTAACATCCGCGGACATTTTGTTTGTTATTCTACTATCATTTTCGAAAACTTCATAAAAAAATAGTGCCACT
The DNA here is from genome assembly GCF_000390285.2 of Anoplophora glabripennis. NCBI lineage: Eukaryota > Metazoa > Arthropoda > Insecta > Coleoptera > Cerambycidae > Anoplophora > Anoplophora glabripennis. The sequence goes on along the minus strand of NW_019416549.1, from coordinate 106,316 downwards.
TTTGTATTTCACATTTTTTTATCTCTTAAAACAAAATATAGTGAATCACCCTGTACATATGATGTGTTAAAAAACTATGAGCAATTAATAATTAGATTGAAATAAATAGTACATATGTATAAATAATACTGATTAAGAAGATATAAATACTTTTATTTCCAAAAATTGTAAATATTGAATTAAAATGTGTGTAACAGATTTTAGTATTAGAAGTTCTAATTTAGAACATATATTGTATACAATATACAGGGTCGGAAAGTTCCCATGGTTCATCGGCCGTTACGCGAGAGCGATAAAGTAATTCATAAAAACCCTTGCGATAGAGAAGGATGGCTGTAATGAAGGCGTTTCATAGTCACCGCCCGTTTCGCCCTTCCACAAATAAGATCCACTTACACTTGTAATTCAGCGACCGGTGGGTTGTTTTTGTCGTTTGCCTTTTCTGTAATAGATGTCACTACTTATACAATTGGGCAGCACAATTTGCTTAAGGTCAGGCGCAGCCCTAGAAAGAGTAATGCCAGATCTACAGATTTTTTTGGAATTGGGGAAATAGGGAATTTTACTTTATTTCTAGGGATTTTTAAGTCATTTTAAAAAGTATACTTAAATAACAACTAAATGAACTTTAAATGCAGCTGAGCACTATACTCCATTTGAATAACTTCTCAGTAGGGGAAACAAGTTCACTAGATTTACAAACAGAGGTATCTACAAGCTACTGTAAAAAGTTTTCTTTGTTACGCGTTGTGCTGCCCTCTGTTAACGGATGGTATTAACATATCGGAATACCGAAGTTGAAATTGTATAAAGTAGTGACATCTATTAAAGAAAAGCCAAACGACAAAAACAAAGATGACCACCGGTCGCTGAATTACAAGTGGAAGTGGATCTTATTTGTGGAAGGGTGAAACGGGCGGTGACTCTGAGACGCCTTCATTATAGCCATCCTTCTCTATCGCACGGATGTCTATGACTTACTTTATCGCTCTCACGTAACGGCCGATAAACCATGGGGACTTTCCGACCCTGTATATGAAGAGGTGTCTACCATTTGTCTCAAACGTTATATGTATGTTATCTGTTTTTAGTTCGTTGAAAAACTATTTAAGTGAATCCAGTTTGAACTCTAACATTTTAATAATTGGTAAAAGTGGAGGTAGCAATATTTCAATAAAATCCTCTAGATCCTTGGATTCCGTCTTAAAAACGAAGTCAAAAGTTCAGGTTTCTCAATTCAACAGTAAAGGGGAGGACATTCCAAGTTTATCTAAAAAAGCGATGGTGATGTTTAACTTAACCGATGAAGATGTTAAAAAGGTTAAAAAGGAAAAGAGCAGAAGTAGCTTAGAGGGGAATAAAAATGAAACTGTAATAACGTCTTTGTTGCCTAATGCAGATGTAAGGATAGGTGAGTAGGTTGTCCACGCAAATAATGTGAAGTATTTATTCATCTTATCAAAACATACCAAAAACCAAAGTAGCATTTTCTAAAACCATTTTTACTTTTCGTTACAGATCAACTGGCTCATTCAGCTATTTTTTTTATTTGCTCAACGGAAAGATATTGCAATTTTAAGGTTCTCTGCAAAAAATTAGAATTTTATATACCTTACAAGTTATCCAAAAAAAATTCATAAACTGGCGCGCTGAGTTTCCGCTGAACCGGCCGGTATGACGTAATCGCATGGGAAATCGATGCCGCATACTTACGTGTGTCAGTTAGTTGTCTGTTACGTTTCCATTGAGTACGTTAACATACCGAATTTTATTATTAGTCTTTACTTTGATCTGTTTTTTTATATCTTTTATTTGAAAAATGACTTATTTTAAAAGCAACAAAACTACCCTGCGTAATTTAGGCATGTAATAAATACATTTGTATCTTTTAGAAACACTATACATTTGTATTTTCCATTGTTGATTTTTTTGTGGATATTATACAAATACCTATAGGTACTAAATATTTATATAAAAATACATACATAATAAATATTATATTATTACTATAATTATAAGATATGAGGTAGATTTTATGTAGTTTTCATGGGAATAAAAATAGTAATAAGAATTTTGTATTTGATTAGGTAAATCTTTGAAACCTGCGACAGAAACGGTTTAGTCTAATTAAACGTGAAATCCTTATTCTTATTTAGTATTCTTATTGTACAAAAACATCAAAACTTTCGCTACAAACGTACTTTAAAGAAGCTTTATACGTAATTGAAACGTTACCTTTGCATTTTCATTCCTCTCATCTCAGCTCTGATAAAGTCGAGGTTTTTATTAAAATAATCCATAACCATTAACAAACCTACTTCTGGCGAATTATAAGAATCTGCTTTTACAAAATTTGCTTCCATTTTTAAATTTAATATGCAGAAATGCTAAAACTTTTGATGCAGAAACTCATCTGGAAGTAGCTGACCGTCCCATGCGGTGACGTCATTGCATTGCCACGGCTGAGATAAATTTTCGCATTTTAAAAATCATATAGTTTGAAAACCGCTCAACGGATTGAGTTGAAATCTTCAGGATCTCTTAATCATGAGCATTACTGAATGACCCCATTACTCTAAAATTATTGAATATGATGATATTGATATAGGATGAATAGTTAAATACATTAGGTACATTTAATATTTGGACATAAACTAACCAGTGACGTNAGGTACTAAGTATTTATATAAAAATACATACATAATAAATATTATATTATTACTATAGTTATAAGATATGAGGTAGATTTTATGTAGTTTTCATGGGAATAAAAATAGTAATAAGAATTTTGTATTTGATTAGGTGAATCTTTGAAACCTGTGACAGAAATGGTTTAGTCCAATTAAACGTAAAATCCTTATTCTTATTTAGTATTCTTATTGTACAAAAACATCAAAACTTTCGCTACAAACGTACTTTAAAGAAGTTTTATACGTCATTGAAACGTTACCTTTGCATTTTCACTCCTCTCATCCCAGCGCTGATAAAGTCGTGGTTTTTATTAAAATAATCCATAACCATTAACGAACCTACTTCTGGCAAATTATAAGAATCTGCTTTTACAAAATTTGCTTCCATTTTTAAATTTAATATGCAGAAATGCTAAAATTTTCTGTAGATGCAGAAACTCATCTGGAAGTAGCTGACCGTCCCATGCGGTGACGTCATTGCATTGCCACGGCTGAGACAAATATTCGCTTTTTAAAAATCATATAGTTTGAAAACCGCTCAACGGATTGAGTTGAATTCTTCAGGATCGCTTAATCATGAGCAATACTTTGTTTATACAAAATAAGAATGTTTTTAAAAATTTACTGAATGACCCCATTACTCTAAAATTATTGAATATGATGATATTGATATAGGATGAATAGTTAAATACATTTAGTCCAAGCATTCTGTCACGGATTAATGTTAAATTTGCAGAAATCATTACCTGGACAAAAAAAATANTTCCCTCTTAAAAACGAAGTCAAAAGTTCAGGTTTCTCAATTCAACAGTAAAGAGGAAGATATTCCAAGTTTATCTAAAAAAGCGATGGTGATGTTTAACTTAACCGATGAAGATGTTAAAAAGGAAAAGAGCAGAAGTAGCTTAGAGGGGAATAAAAATGAAACTGTAATAACGTCTTTGTTGCCTAATGCAGATGTAAGGATAGGTGAGTAGGTTGTCCACGCAAATAATGTGAAGTATTTATTCATCTTATCAAAACATACCAAAAACCAAAGTAGCATTTTCTAAAACCATTTTTACTTTTCGTTACAGATCAACTGGCTCATTCAGCTATTTTTTTTATTTGCTCAACGGAAAGATATTGCAATTTTCTCTGCAGAAAAGTAGAATTTTATATACCTTACAAGTTATCCAAAAAAAATTCATAAACTGGCGCGCTGAGTATCCGCTGAACCGGCCGGTATGACGTCATCGCATGGGAAATCGATGCCGCATACTTACGTGTGTCAGTTAGTTGTCTGTTACGTTTCCATTGAGTACGTTAACATACCGAATTTTATTATTAGTCTTTACTTTGATCTGTTTTTTTATATCTTTTATTTGAAAAATGACTTATTTTAAAAGCAACAAAACTACCCTGCGTAATTTAGGCATGTAATAAATACATTTGTATCTTTTAGAAACACTATACATTTGTATTTTCCATTGTTGATTTTTTTGTGGATATTATACAAATACCTATAGGTACTAAATATTTATATAAAAATACATACATAATAAATATTATATTATTACTATAATTATAAGATATGAGGTAGATTTTATGTAGTTTTCATGGGAATAAAAATAGTAATAAGAATTTTGTATTTGATTAGGTAAATCTTTGAAACCTGCGACAGAAACGGTTTAGTCTAATTAAACGTGAAATCCTTATTCTTATTTAGTATTCTTATTGTACAAAAACATCAAAACTTTCGCTACAAACGTACTTTAAAGAAGCTTTATACGTAATTGAAACGTTACCTTTGCATTTTCATTCCTCTCATCTCAGCTCTGATAAAGTCGAGGTTTTTATTAAAATAATCCATAACCATTAACAAACCTACTTCTGGCGAATTATAAGAATCTGCTTTTACAAAATTTGCTTCCATTTTTAAATTTAATATGCAGAAATGCTAAAACTTTTGATGCAGAAACTCATCTGGAAGTAGCTGACCGTCCCATGCGGTGACGTCATTGCATTGCCACGGCTGAGATAAATTTTCGCATTTTAAAAATCATATAGTTTGAAAACCGCTCAACGGATTGAGTTGAAATCTTCAGGATCTCTTAATCATGAGCATTACTGAATGACCCCATTACTCTAAAATTATTGAATATGATGATATTGATATAGGATGAATAGTTAAATACATTAGGTACATTTAATATTTGGACATAAACTAACCAATGACGTCAGGATTAGGAGGGATATGAGGGGTTTCCAGATAAAGTAATTAATACTATTTCTATTAGAAATAATCGGGAATTTTTCTTGTCGAGAGCAGGTTAAGATCAGATAGAATATACCTATACAATGTAGCCCATCGTAGAAGGATATATTTTTCGTCATTTTTGTCATCGTAGACTTTCATTCTTTTAAATTTTATTTTATTTGTGTTGTTTATTTTTACGTTTACATCACTGGTGCTGTGACACCGTTTCATATATCTGGCATTTGGTTTGATTTTTTTTATTATTTTTTTATTATTCTTATTTGCCATTCATTTTGAATTCCATTTATTTTGCTATTCCAAGTACCAACGTCTCTCTTAATTTCAAATTTCATACGATAGTTCTATAATAGCAAAGTTCTAAACAATTTTTTAACTTACGGGGAAGTATATAATGCACTACTTATTTTTTAAGTATTTTTATCGCCAATAGACATTAAAGCCGTAGTTTTAGTGACAGCTGTCAGGCACTACGCACATTTACTGCCTAGACATTAGAATCATTTTTACTGCCGCTAAATTTAAAAATTAAAATTAGTTCTTTAACGAAAGTAATTTTATTTATTGTAAACATTTATAGCGAAATTAGAACGCCTGTAAAGGATATCCCTTGTGCTGTTTTTTTAAACATTTACTTCCTCAATGTGGGTTGAAGTGTTTTCACTAGTAGATGGTTTATGAACTATTGAATTCTCAAAGTGGTTGAATTATTTAAAAAATCGCTTCCAGACTTGACATAGGTACTTGCAGTAGGGAAAATTTGTTTGCTAACTGATTTATGAAACTCTTCAATGTAGCGTTCAGCTACCGTTTATCCATCAAGCAAGTTGAGATATCAGCACCTGAATTTATTAATAGTGTAGCTGAAGTTCTACGGAAACAATGTCGGTAGTCTACCTTTCACACTCTTGTAGCTAGATCTAACCTTTTATTGAAGTCACCACTTGTCAGGATATTTTATAATTATAATTCCATTTGTAAAAGGTGTTTCAACTGTTCTCTTACTGAGCTTTTTGATGCAACTAAGAATAGGTTTATTTAATTGTTATTATATCTAATGCAATGGTAGCTAGTAGAATATTTGCATGAATTAGTTTCTGTTTTTTTTTAGTCTTGGTGCACCCATCAGTTTTATTTTATTATGTATTTTTTTCTTTCCTCAATTTAATTCTTGTACTGGATTGTCCTGTAAATGGTTATACTGTTAGCCAAATACAGTGTTATTATTACTATTATTAAAAAAAATATTATTATTGTCTGTTTTAATAAACTATAGCAATATGTGGTTTAACTGTCGACTAAGACTTCTCTGTTTATTTATAATACATCTGTCATTTCATTATAAATCAAGCCTTGATATTTACCTTATATTCTATTATTTTAGAAAGGACAAAATGTAGTAGCTCCAGTCAAACACCTAGTATTTCTCCTATAATTCCAAACACATGTAAACCTATTCAGAAGAGATGTAAATGCCAATTAAATAAAGATTCTTTCGAAACTGGGGAAGATTCGAAAAAAAAATGAACAAGTCTGAGGTTAAATAGATAAATTAAATAGGACTGTACACAAAAGAGACATATTTCAGGAAACAGTTTGGAATTTGTTGGCATGCACAAAATGAAAGGTAGATCAGTTGGATGTCAAGTAAATACTTTAAGACTCTTTTATAAGTTATAACTTCTGGGAAAGTGATAAAAAAACACCATTTTGTAAAGATATTTGTAAAGTAAATTGTAATATAGCCTAATCTATTGTATAACAGTGAGTATATGAAAATATAGAAGTATATATGACAAAAAATCTTGATTTATTTATTATCAACAGTGTATTTTAATATTCAGTGTGTTACAAAAAAATATTTCAAGCCGCAGATGCTTTGAGTAAAAATAATGTAGTTATTCTTATGCCATTTGTCATTTACGCCCTTCTTTTGGATACAAAATTGGAGGGTGCTACAACTTCCCTTTCATGCGTTCAAGCAATGATATTTTTTTTAGCAAAACTACACAAAAAATCTGTCGGCATAATGTTGACGTATTTTAAAAAAGAAATGCTTTACTGAAACTTGGCATAAGAAAAGTCTATTTTGTCAATCGTACCATCTTCAAAACTTGATAATAAAAGAGATACCTACAAAATATTGAATTTTTATATTTTGTCCCTAGAAACAGAAATCAAGAGGATTCAGCTCTTTGAAATATGGATGATTACTTCCTCAATGTGTTCAATGATTTGAAAAATGCATATTCATGGAGTTACGAACATTCGACAATAAAAAAAGTTGTTGCAAGGCTTATTAATATCATCAAATTAACTGAAAAAGTGCAATAACTTATATAGCATAAGTGACAGTTTCATTTTAATAATTTTGTTTTAGTCCTTTTCCAAATTATATAACTTGTATTTAATTCATTCCTAATCGATACAGATTACTTACTATGATAAATAGTTTGTGAATTGTATTTTTCAAATGTTTTAAATCTTGAAAACAATGAAATATATGGGTTTCCACAAGGTAAGACATTTTTCAGTAAAGCCTAAAATACTATTTTTCGAAGAAGTTTTGCCCTAATGTTGAGTAAAAAATATATTTTAGAGCATACGTCTGGCATCNTTACTTCCTCAATGTGTTCAATGATTTGAAAAATGCATATTCATGGAGTTACGAACATTCGACAAAAAAAAAGTTGTTGCAAGGCTTATTAATATCATCAAATTAACTGAAAAAGTGCAATAACTTATATAGCATAAGTGACAGTTTCATTTTAATAATTTTGTTTTAGTCCTTTTCCAAATTATATAACTTGTATTTAATTCATTCCTAATCGATACAGATTACTTACTATGATAAATAGTTTGTGAATTGTATTTTTCAAATGTTTTAAATCTTGAAAACAATGAAATATATGGGTTTCCACAAGGTAAGACATTTTTCAGTAAAGCCTAAAATACTATTTTTCGAAGAAGTTTTGCCCTAATGTTGAGTAAAAAATATATTTTAGAGCATACGTCTGGCATCTCAAGGGCTCTCAAGCTTACAAACGCTTTTTGAAAAATTCGAATCCACCAATTAGGAGAGCTCTGGTAAACATTGGTCGAATTTGTGTACTATAATTTTGTATTTTTGTAATATAATGAGTTAATTTCTCATTTGCTTATATTTTAAATAGTAAATAATATTTGAATTATACTTTAATCACGAAAAAATGATGATTAAATAATTAATTAATTAATTAATTAATTAATTAATTAATTAATTATTACTTTATTTACATTAAGTCAAAACTTTAGAAATTTAAATCAAAAGTCTTATGATTTAAGGAGTACCCTTGCAATATATTAGATATACGAAATTGTTTAGAGTAAATGGAAATGTAATGCAAAGTACCTACATATTTTGTTTTCATCATTACCCAAGAACAAACGAGCACTATAACCACCTACAATTTAAACCAAATCCAGTAGGTATATAATTGGTTTTTAAATTTGGTTTCTTTCAAAGTCGTATGCACAGATTTCGTGTCAAAGCATAGCTCCGTTCGCAAAGCTTTAATTTCACTGACATGCAGAACAAAAAATACATTTTTTTACTTACATAGATGAATCTCTCCTAAATAATCATCACTTATACCACATATTTTATAACCAGACAACACCTATGGCACAAAACGCTGATAGTTTCATGATTACCGACAATATTTGCGAATACATAGGGCCATGCGCGTATCCACTCGTATATCAACGTGCACTAGCTTTTTATTCTTAAATAAATCTAAAAACCTTACTTGTTTTTGCTTCTTCAGCTTGGAATTTTTTGTATATACATCACCTATGCCGGTTTATCTATTCCAGGCCTGCATATCATTTATAGAATTATCGACTTAAATCGAAATTATTATTTTTTTGTCTATTTGCAATGCAATACACTCTCCGGACAGAATCCAATTATAGGACAAGAAAGAGACAAATACAAACAATAATTTTGTAACAATGTTGTCACTAATCTCCATTTTAAATACAGGGTGTCCAGAAATTCATGCAATAAAATTTGGTCATAGATTCTTAAGACAAATTTAGGTGACCTGTATTTTTTCTTTTTGCCAACTAGCCCCCTCTTTTGGAGTTACAGCCCCCTGAAATCTGCCCCTAAGAAGTCTTTTTAAAACCTCAAAACAATGTTGTACGAGAATCACTAAATTTGGTACGCAGGGGTTTTATGACATGTGGAAACTCACAGTGCTACGCTTTTTGGCGAGAAACCCCCATAAGACACCTTTTTGTGGGCCCCCTTATCTTTGGAACCAGAAAAATTTGGTCGCAAATTTGATTTTTTTTTAATTATTAATTAGCTAGAAAGCCATTGAATTCAGAAACTTTTTTGCCTCGTGATATTTGTTTCGAAAAACGCAATGTTTTTGAGGAAAATGGCGAATCACGATATGCATTCGATCACCTTTTGACATTTTTCTCGAAAACATTGCATTTTACGGAAAAAGTATAAAGGGACAAAAAGTTTCTAAATTTAATGACTTTCTAGTGGACTGATAATTTTTAAGAAATTTAAATATGTGACCAAATTTTTTTGGCTCCAAAGACAAGGGGGCCCACAAAAAATTGTCTTAAGGGGGTTCCCTGCCAAAAAACATAGCACCATCAGATTCTACATGTCATAAAACCTCTGTGTACCAAATTTAGTGATTCTCGTACAACAGGGTTCTGAGGTATAGAAAAAAAGATTATTCTTAGGGGCAGACTTCAGGGGGCTGTAACTCCGAAAGAGGGGGCCACTTGGCAAAAATAAAAAATACGGGTCCCCTAAATTTGTCTTAAGAATCTGTGACCAAATTTTGTTGCATGAATTTCGGGACACCCTGTTTAGGTACTTGCATTATTCTACAAAGACTAAATATGTTTTTCCTTAGTCCCCATAAAATACAAAGATTCCGTATGATAAGTGTATTAAGTTAAAGTCAAACAAATTTAAAAAAATCCTGCCAAATGAAGTCAGTGATATTGCAGAAAATAAGTATTCTACGAGCTAGCATTCAATTACATCAGGAATATCTAGTAAATAGCCAGTAATAATTATCCAAAACAAAAATGAAATGCCTAAATATTATTAATATAAAGACACGTACCTACTTGACAGTGAAATTGTTAAATAATGCATTCTTTCAAAGAAATATCTTGTATTTTTGTTGTTCCTAACATCACCCTCGATGAACTCGTAAAATTAGTTACTAGAAAGATTTTACTATTTCCGCATTTCTTAGGAATGTTTCTTAAGATATTCTCCTAATTATATTACATATATTTAAAATGATCAAAGTGATCAGTTAGATTAAAATAAAATTTAAGTTTTCTTTCTTCAATGTTTTAAATGTGTATAACTGGTTGTATAAACAGTACGAGTAAATTAATTCATAGAGAAGCACCTGCAGTAAGCGCAAAAGAAAAATGTAATACAGTGTGTAAGAAGTTTGACTGCCATTACTTCAGCATGAGATAGAGTAACTATAAATAAACAAAAAAGTTGTATATTACAGGGTCGTAAGATTAACAGTTTTCAAAATACAGCGAGTATTAATATTGGGGAGTTTTTAGTAAATTTCATAACAATAGTTTTCCAGTTTTCAAATAAATAAAATGTATCGATTTTGTAGTACGAAGATTAGTAATTATGAATCTCTTAAAACAGGAACTTGACTTTTATTCAAATTATGAATTTGAAAAATATGTAATGAAAGTACCCTATCCAAATAATCATACGTATTAAAAATAATTTAGGCAATTTACCAAAAAGCAAATTCAGTAATTAGCTACAACATATGCTCAAAATGCCCATCGCCATTTTCGATGCACGCACGACACCTTCAAATTCAATTTTCGCGCACTCGCTGGAAAACACCTCAATAAAAGGAAATAGACACGGTCCAATTCCAGATACCAACTGAATTGCGTGATGCTGTACAGCTTAGTACCTCGTGTTATCCGCCGCGCCGCTGTTACATTGCTCGATATGAATTTTAAATTTATTACAACATTAATTATTTTTTATTAAACATAAAGAACTTCAAAAAAGGGATAAACATTGTAAATATGGTAATCTATGTACGCAATTATGTTTATGTTCCTTAATTAATCGAACTTTTGTACATCAAGTTGGAGATTTTGATAATTTTTTTCTCGGAAATGGTTGAGTTTAAGACCCATGTCATATAAGGTTTTTTTTGTTTATTTTAATGTATTCTATCGTTTGTTAAAATTAAGACAGTCAAGCTTCTAATACCCCTAAGTAAAATATGTAGCTGGAGCTGGATATTTATTGCTCATAGTAGTGCAAATCATTCTATAATGTTATATTTAGTGGTTTGTACTTCACTCCTTAATGTCATCTTAAATTTCGTTAACGGAAAAACAAAATGAAAAATTCTTTTCAAAGTATGGCTATCCACCATTATTATTAATTATGATGTTTTTTCTACAAGAGATATTTTTTTAAATCCTATACATGTTGAAGGTTATCATCGAATAAAAATAAAACCGTGACTGTTGTCAGTGGTGGCCCGTGGGTTTGAATACAGGGAGGGCGCATTTTGAAAAGAAGACGTACATGATAAGAGCTGCGGGGGGTGCGGGGGCGGTAGCCCCCTCGCTTAGCGCCGCAGGCGAAAATTTTTAAGGAATTTGAAGGTCATTGTGTTTTGCAAGTACCCCAAAATGAATACTGTCAGTGTGTACAGTAGGTACTTAGATACAATGCGAGAAGTAAAATTCCAATGTGTGGGGGCTGAAGTGGATAATCGATCAACCAACCCAGTTAGGATATAATTATGTAGATTGCTGTAATAGTTCATTCTGTATAGTTTTTGAAGTTCCTTTAAAAACATGGGCATCACTAAGATGTTTATCTAAAACGGGATCAATTTTTGCACTATTGTCTATCAGTTCTAAAAATACCCCTTTGTTTACCGAGCCACTTTTTTCATTATGTCCACGAAGAGGAAGGTTACATGTACCACATAATTTTAAGATATCTATAATTTTTTCAAAGAAGCAATCGATTTTTCTTAACTGTTTCGTTATGACTATTTATTTGTTCCGCATAAGCACTACTTAAACAAGAAGCAATATTTACTCTTCCTAAAAGTAAAAAACTCACCAACTTATTTTTGTGTTTAGGAGAATTTTCATCTTAATCTTGTCTGGTAAATGTTTCAAGTCAGAAACTGCAGATTTCGTCCAGTTTTATTCGCCTCCTCCAAACAATAAACATACAAAACCAAAAAATCTATTTGTTTCGTCACAACCACACAACATAAATGTTTTTATCAAATTTGCGAATAAAAGCCGGCCTACTTTTGCACTCTTTCTGCACCTAACACTAAATTCAATACTGGCATTGGATGTCCGTTATTTTTCAATTCGACTTTTTCCTCTAAACTTAAATTACTAATAAGTTTTTTTATTTCACAAACCCTCATTTTAAACTTAAACTTATAAAATATAGTCTTAAAAAGCGCCAAAGCAAAAACAAAACACGTATAACCACACTTCAGTGATACGGGTTACTGCCTCGTGGAGTCCAAAACAAAGTGTGCAAGATTATCGTCGCCTATCCCCTCCACGTGCCAATTTATCTAATCATATGTAAAAATATGCTTGCACGATGGACTCAAGAGTTCACAGTCCGCAATGGAGTGGGGATTGCGCGCGCGGTCAAACATAACTCTTTGGTACGATCATAGATGGCAGATGGCATTAATCTGAGCTACGTTCTCGGAGTACATGCACTTTATGCAACCAACCTAACATTCAAGAGATATTGAATGCGTGCTATTTAGATTTCTTATTGATTTAAATAAATACATTATTTTAAGTTTATAGTTTGAAAATATCTGGGGGGGCGGAGTCCCAGAGTCTTCCTTCACGAGCCGCCACTGACTGTTGTTATTTATGTTGCTTTTGTTTGTTAATATTTTAAAAATAAAATACTTTAATAAATTGTTGAAGATTTTTATTTGCTATTCAAAATATTTTTTATAATTAAGAAAGTGACGTCTCATCATCTCAGTATGTATTATACATAATGTATAATATTATTAAACATATTTTCTAAACAATTTAATTGAGTAATGATAAAATATGTATAACATATCTCTTTGACATCTACATCTACAAAATACAATCTGATAGCAAAGTAAAGCTTCATGACAATTTTCCTTCTATTCATGAGCCCTTCTACACAGCCTTTTTCTTTTTGGTACCTTATAGTAATTTTAATTATTCTTAGACTAGATTGATGAATAACTAATCATGTTAGGAAAATTGAGTGTTACAGTATGTGACCAAATGTAGGTACAAATAAGTCCGAAATTGAAGAAAGATATAAGACAGCAAGTTTCAAACTTATACTATATGTCGGAGACACTGCGTGGACATGGGTATTAGTTTGCTTCATTGTCTCCATCGAAATAATACACGGGTGACGTGGCACTATTTATTACAAATTATTATTTACAAATTTATTACAAAAGCTGTTATACAGCGTGTCTCACTAGTGGGAGAAAGTCCAATATCTATGTTAAAATGAGGAATATATGGATTTTTCTTTTTACTGTGTTGCCACATTTCTCAGAGTGTACAAATTAAAAATATATTTATCTATACAGGGTATCCCACTTTTCCTGGACAGACATCAACTATGGTTTTTTAAATGAAAACACACGTTTTTTATATTTTTTTCGGATTCTACATCAAAAATAAAGGGTACTTTGTGTAGAATAGTTCTATTCAAATATTCATAGTTTTTGAGATATCTCGCTTGAAAGGTTTTTCTAGTCGATATTGGTTGTTTACATTTTCTGATACCGACAGGTTATACTGATAGCTACTAAGCCCATTTTTTTATCAGATGTTTAGTAAGGATTACTCTTCCGAATCATGCTTCAAAAACTGGCCTGCGTACTACAGGGTGACCAAAATATCATGTCAAAATTGCCAATTGAAAAATTGAAAAATCTCGATTTTTTTTAAATGCAACGCCTTGTATATTTTCATACCAACAGATGCAGAATTAAGTTCTTTACAACTTTGCTATACCTGCCTCTATACCAAAATTCATTAGTTTTTCATGAAATCTCATTTCTATGAAAAAATGCGAAGTTTACAAATAGCTTATGTAAAATAACGTAGTAGGCTCCTGTCAAAGGATAATCTGGATAATTTTTGATTCACATAAGGTTTAATAGAAAAGCGACAGTAATAATTGTGAAATGAATTACTCTAAAGAAGAATTAGTACCTAAATAAAAAATAGAGTAATTAGTAAAACTCATGGTAACTGTTTATTGGCAAGTCGTATTTACCAAACTAATAATCCAAATTTACAAATATATCCTCGTACAAAGTGTTTTGTAAAACTGAAGGAGAAGTTTGAAAGAACAACAAATACAAATTATGAGAAGACAACAAGAACACACGCATGCAGTAATCATGATAGTCAAATTGACATTTTGGGATGTGCAGTCCAAAATCCATCTACAAGTGTCAGAGAAATTAGTGATGAAATTAGTATTTCCAAAAGTGTGGTTAATAGAACGTTAAAGAAAAACAACTTCCACCCCTATCATTCTGAGCATCACCAATTCTTAACACAGCAAGATTTTCAGAAGCGAGTACAGTTTNATAAAATAACGGGTTATCCATTTTCTCCTTGGGAAAGTAAAGTTTAAAAAAACACACTGAATATTTAAATTTCGATGGAACTTTTATTTCATAATAAAGTTTGGACTATGCCATTATGCGTGAAAAACAATATCATTCAAATGTCCTCCACGGAACCGTTTGCAGGACTCAATCTTTTTGAGGTTTTTTCGAAGTCTTTTTCACACAATTCGGGCAATAATTCGGCCATAACTTGATATATCTCGTCCTTCAATTACTCCAAAGTTGTGGGATTGTTCGCATAATCACGGTCTTTCGCATAGCCCCACAAAGAGAAATCCAAAGGCGTTAAATCGTAGGATCTTGGTGGCCCAGCCACATCGCCGAATCTCAAAATTACGCGTCCTGGGAATTTCTCGCGCAATAGAGCCATAATTGGCCGCGTTGTGTGGCAGGTGGCCCTATTTTGTTGAAACCACATATCGTCCAGATTAAAATCTTCAATTTCAGGATAAAAAAAGTCGAGGATCATGGCGCCGCAATGTGCCGTATGATTAGGCCCAAATGCTGAGCTCGACTTGAAGTCGAAAGATTCGGGTCATCGTTAACACTTTCATTCACAGCAGCTATGTTTCGATTGAACGGGCAAAACGATGATGCACAGATCTTACGATGTCTGTTACCGATCCAATCTATTGGAATTTCCTCACTGTATCGGTGGTTGTTTGCTGGGATGGACGATTATGTCAATCATAATCTCCGCGTAATGCGCGAAATAAGGTCACCGAAGATCTACCATTTTCGTAGCATAATTTAATAATTTNTTCGAAGACTTTTTCACACAATTCGGGCAATAATTCGGCCATAACTTGATATATCTCGTCCTTCAATTACTCCAAAGTTGTGGGATTGTTCGCATAACCACGGTCTTTCGCATAGCCCCACAAAGAGAAATCCAAAGGCGTTAAATCGTAGGATTTTGGTGGCCCAGCCACATCGCTGAATCTCAAAATTACGCGTCCTGGGAATTTCTCACGCAATAGAACCATAATTGGCCGCGTTGTGTGGCAGGTGGCCCTATTTTGTTGAAACCACATATCGTCCAGATTAAAATCTTCAATTTCAGGATAAAAAAAGTCGAGGATCATGGCGCCGCAATGTGCCGTATGATTAGGCCCAAATGCTGAGCTCGACTTGAAGTCGAAAGATTCGGGTCATCGTTAACACTTTCATTCACAGCAGCTATGTTTCGATTGAACGGGCAAAACGATGATGCACAGATCTTACGATGTCTGTTACCGATCCAATCTATTGGAATTTCCTCACTGTATCGGTGGTTGTTTGCTGGGATGGACGATTATGTCAATCATAATCTCCGCGTAATGCGCGAAATGCAGCCACCGAAGATCCACCGTTTTCGTAGCATAATTTATTAATTTTAACGAGTTGTTCGGTCGTAAAACGTTCTATATTGTGAAATGGCAAATCTTTAACTAAACAAATACCAGTCTGGATGATAGTGACATTTGACAAATATCAATTGGCAGGGCTTTACTATCCCAAGCTCGAAATGGATAACCCGTTACTAATATCATCACTAATTTCTCTGACACTTGTAGATGGATTTTGGACTGCACATTTCAAAATGTCAATTTGACTATCCTGATTACCACATGCGTGTGTTCTTGTCGTCTTCTCATAATTTGCATTTGTCGTTCTTTCAAACCTCTACACAAAGTGTTTTGTACGAGGATATCTTTGTAAATCTGGATTATTAGCTTAGTAAATACGATTTGCCAATAAACAGTTACCATGGGCTTCTCTTCTTCTATTAAACCTTTCTTTCTATTAAACCTTATGTGAATCGAAAATTATCCAGATTATCCTTTGACAGGAGCCTACTACGTTATTTTACATATAAACTATTTGTAAACTTCGCATATTTTCATAGAAATGAGATTTCATGAAAAACTAATGAATTTTGGTATAGGAGCAGGTATAGCAAAGTTGTAGAGAATTTAATTCTGCATCTCAAGGTATGAAAATATATAGGGCGTTGCATTTAAAAAAATCGAGATTTTTCAATTTTTCTATTGGCAATTTTGACATGATATTTTGGTCTCCCTGTATAACGCAGGCCTGTTTTTAGATCATGATTCGGAAGAGTCATCCTTACTAAACATCTGATAAACAAATAGGCTTAGTAGCTATTAGTATAACCTGGCAGTATCAGAAAATGTAAGCAACCAATATCGACTAGAAAAACCTTTCAAGCGAGATATCTCAAAAACTGTGAATTTTTGAATAGAACTATTCTACACAAAGTACCTTTTATTTTTGATGTAGAATCCGAAAAAAATATAAAAAATGGGTGTTTCCATTTAAAAAACCAAAGTTGGTGTCTGGCCAGGAAAAGTGGAACACCCTGTATAGTTGAATATATTTTTAATTTGTACATTCCGAGAAATGTGGCAACACAGTAAAAAGAAAAATCCATATATTCTTCATTTTAACATAGATATTGGACTTTCCCGCACTAGTGGGACACGCTGTANAAAATCGCAATGATGCATCTCTTAATATTAATATTAGGAGCTCAAATTTTAACTGTATCATTTTTTCGAAATCGTGAACAATATTTTCGATGTCACTTTAAAAAAAAAACAGGATTGTTTTTTCGACATCGTAAACAATATGTTGGAGACACTGAGTGGACATGGGGATTAGTTTGATCCATTGTCTCCATCGAAATAATAAACGGGTGATGTGACTTTATTTATTACAAGTTCGAACACTAAAGAATGGGAGCAGTTGTACAAGTTATAAAATAGGAACTAACGGTTCGCCACTGTCAACCCTAGCACCTTGTTCACTACTTTTCTATCGTAATAATAATAATAATAATAAAAGCCACACGGCTATGGTTGTTTCATCAATTGAATGATGCAGTTGCTTCCCGGGCTTTCAGTTTTGTTCCGTTCACAGGGGCGTTACCCCAGTGCATTCCTCTACTCTAGCAGTTTACTTTTTACCAAACATGACCATATAAGGAAGTGTTTACAAAAGTTAGATAATGATGATCTTTCACACACATGCTAAAACTTGACCCTGAAGAGATAACAATTTGGTACTCGAATATTTCTGTAACATAAACAAAAACAAGCCCTCAACATTCCATCGACGGTGACAGTTCTTCGAGTGGCTACGAATTCGTAAGCGGTTATAAGGGTGATGCCAACATATACTATGCTACCAATAATTGTAAATATCTTAGAAACATATTTATTGTATTTTTCTCGTTGATAATAGAAATGCTTTACAGTACACGTCTTTCAATTATTCCTAAGGTCAATTGTACCAGAGTACCATCAACGCAAATAGAGCGTAACATTATTATGTCGCCCTGTTTCCACCCCCGTATGGGACACGTCACTTAGATGTTATACGCTAGTAAAGTGTTTTTAGCGCGCAGGCTTTGTGCCATTTCGTACTTATTTTTTTTAAATCTGAGTAAGTCGAAGCCTCAGGGTTATAATGCTATAAATGGATTTCAATAAGGATTAAATAAAATAAAAAAAAACAATCAAGTCGTAAGTGTTGTGTTGTTAATAATAGACCTTTTTAGTAGTGACGTCATATACGGCAAATAATAAGCAACCCTATAGTGCACATTATTGTCATGAAGAATTTCCCAATTTTTACTAGACCGATTTTCGACTTTGGATATAAGTGCCAAAAAAATGTCTTCTTTATCATGACCTTAAATATCGCGATATTCTGGCAATATTAGAAATATTTAAGAAGTTTCAAACTCCAAGTGATAAACTAAAAGAATTATAGATTTAAATTTATAGAACAATATTGACGTTTATTAACAAATTAAAATTATATCAGTGTTACTGAGCATGCGTATTAAAAATAATTTCATGTAAGCGAAGTAGCCTCACAACAGGATATCATTCAAGAAAAGTTTGGTATTGGTTAAGAGTACGTCTATAATAAACCACTTGAAGAAAGAAAATACTCGATAAACACACTGACACAGCACAACACCAAGAAAACAATAAAAATACTTAGTCAACAAGATCTCACCTGCGTATGAGGCTATTCTTTCCGAATAAGAATAACACGGCTAATGTTAAATTTTTACTTTATTTAAATTTAGAAATATTCTTTTACATCGTTTTTTTGTGAGTTTTAAGCACATTAGTGTATCTATTTTACCAAACACATGTTGTTTGTTCTTAAATACTTCTAAATCCTTGCAAAAATAAATTCATTAGAAGTTGAACATTTTGATAATATCTATGTAAATAGTACACAAGGGTCAGATTTCCAGAAATCCAGAATTACAATTTTACCGTTTTGCTGGACATTCTTATGAATTAGAGAAAAGAAAATGGATTGTAAGATTGTACGATTGTAGGAAACAAAATGTAATAATTGTCTTTTCGTTAAAAAAATATATTTAAAAAATATCAAAAAGTTTCTTCAAAATATTTTATTTCAATTTCAGGTTAAACCAGAATATAAAATAAAATAAGTGTAGGACAAATTAATATTTCATATTTTTAATAGACTAAATATTTTGTTGATTATTATTATTATGATTAGATGAATACCTTTTTATTTACAGGAGTCGTGGAAAACTGTGGCTTCCTGAAGAAAATTCTAGGATTTGCAATATTCATTTGGATGCGAAAAATCCAATAAGCCTCTGAACGAATCTTATAACTTTTAGGAGCTTACTTACTATTGTCAACTTCAGTTGGAGCTGCATCAACTTTTGAAGATGCAATATTCGTCGTGCTTTCTATCTCTTAGCTTTCCTATTTGTCTTAGTTCTGTAAAGCAATCAGTTTACAGTGTATTAGGGTCTAAGTTTTAAAATTATCTCATTCTCTCTCGGACAACTAATATTATGGGTGAAATTTGGTTGCAGTAGGTTGTACTGTCACATATACAGTGTAGGAAAGTACCGATGGTCTATCAGAAGTTACGTGAGAGCGATAAAGTAAGCCATAGAAATCCAAGTGATAGACAAGGATGGCTATAATGAAGGCGTCTAATAGTCACCGCCCATTTCGCCCTTCCACAAATAAGAAGTGGATCTTATTTGTGGAAGGGCGAAATGGGCGTTGACTATTAGACGCCTTCATTATAGCATCCTTGTCTATCACATGGATTTCTATGGCTTACTTTATCGCTCTCACGTAACTTCTGGTAGACCATCGGTACTTTCCTACATTGTATGTGACAAAGTACACAGAATTGTTTATCTTAATTTAGTTTTAAGGGCTAATTTGGGGAGGCTAACTTCACTCAAGCGATTTATCAAAAATTTTATTTTCTCAAAAACGGTACCTACAAAGATATCGACTGATATACATACCCTTTTTTAAGCAAAGTGAGAGAGGAATCGAAATATGAAAGAAAAATACCAAATTTGGCAACGCTTGATAATCTTATTTTTGTCGTGAAGTTGAAACGACATCAAACTATAAATATTTTGATAAAACAAACTTGACGAAAATTGTATTGAAATGGATCTGAAAGTAATAGTCCACGGGCCCACGTACAAAGAAAAAAATTATTACCAGCAAGCTGTAACTTTGCGTGTAGCTTAAGTTTGACGAGTCTTCCAAGATTTGACTACGAGGAAAATTCAACAGTGGTAAATTTTCCCGTGATTTTCAGGAAAACATGTCAATCTGGCATAAACATGGAATGTTATGACCAGCACTTTTTTTTAAGTTTAAATGAAAGATATATATTTTTTTAAACCCCCAAAAAATTTGTTCGATAAAAATGTTAGTATTTTGAGTTTGTCCCCCACCCCAAATATGTCGATTTGGTGACATTTTGGTTGGTGACAACCAGCAAGCTGATTTTTCTGGGAGCGTTTGGTAATAAGATTTGAAATGAAAATATCTTATTGTCCGACAAAATTCTTGAGAAGTTTTTGCAGTCCGACGCCCCGAAGATGTCGACTTAACGACAACATGGTTGGTGATAACCAGCTGTCGGACAAAAGCGTCATTATTTTAAAAAATGCAATATTAATCTGAGAATTTAATTGTCCGACAAAATTATCGTTTTTTTTGCTTGTCCGACAAAATTAAACGATAAAATTTTGCGGTTTCAATACTTATGCATGATGTAGAAGAAAAATATATATTTAATAAAATAAATATATGAATAAAAAAAATTTTGTTTAAATTTCAAAATAAATATGACTAATTTAAATTTATTTTTTTATACAATTAGAATTAGATTACAAGAAAATTTTATACAGGGTAGTCCCGAGCTAATAGGTCAAAATTCAGGCGTATATTCTCGAAGCAAAAATATTGCGATGTAGCCGAACTTAGCTTAGTCCAAAAGTTGATAGTTAAAGAGAGGTGTTAAATGTAAAATATTATTTTAGTTTTTTTTTCATTTATTTCTAAACAAATGCAAATATCCTCACAAAATTTTGAGGTTTGGAGTTCTTTAAGTAGAGGAATTGAAATGTGTTCAGATTTTGGTTAAAGTTCATAGAGGGCGTTAGTTGCAGTAGATTGAATGTGCTAAAAACGACATAACTTTTTTATACTTTAAGGTATCTCATCTTTGGTACCAAATTCTTATTTTGCAACTTTTTTTACACAAAAAAGCTACACTTTATAAAACTAGCTGTCTCGCACCGTTTTCGAGATATTGTTGAATTAAATTACAATGAAGTACCTACCTATTATTAATTTAGCGGTGAAGTTTCTTAAGTTTGGACGAAAATCAAATAATTGACACTCCACTTGTCTTATTGCTGTCATTTGTATGCTACTGTCCATTAAGTATTATTCGTACCTAAAATTACATCTTAATTTAAATTGTATGCACATAAATGTGAGATGTAATGCCGACACTTCCGTTTTTGGGGTTACATGAAATCAGTTGTTAATGGAGAAACTATAAACATCTGTTAAGAACTTTGGCAGCAAGTTTTAAATGCTGCAAAGTCATTTCGCATTAAGGATTTATACTTTACAACAAGACAATATTTTAATAAACGCGTTGATAATTGTATAATAATATTTTTAAAATTGGTTTAAAATTGGTTTAATTGGTTTTTCAAGAACAAAACCATGTGTAAACTATTTGTCAAAACAAGATTGCAAATTTTAATTTAAAAAAACACAAGCAAAAATTTATGCATTCATTGTACAGTTACCATTTTTTATAAAATAGTTACAATAGTTTATAAAATAAAATGCACATATACGTTTTTTGAACAAAGAAATCATTTTGATGGAAATTAATTAAATTAGTTAGACATAATTATTTATGAATTTCAATTTCTGTTATTCCTGTTAACAAGATAATTATCTTATTTATTCTTCTTTATTTTTTCAGTAAACAATTAATTACTTCATAGCGGAATGAACATTAGGTACCACAAAAATAGTTATTTTTCCCATTTTTAAGGCAAAATTTCCAATCTTTTTGGCGGACAAGTATATTATTGTGTTATACATTTCAATTATTAGAGAAAAAAATCAAAACCAGATTGCTGGTTATCACCAACCATGTTGTCGTTAAGACGACATCTTCGGGGCGTCGGACTTCAAAAACTTCTCAATAATTTTGTCGGACAATAAGTTATATTCCCAGAAAAATCAGCTTGCTGGTTGTCACCAACCATAATGTCACCAAATCGACATATTTGGGGTGGGGGACAAACTCAAAATACCAACATTTTTGTCGGACAAATTTTTTGGGGGGTTTAAAAAATATATACCTTTCATTTAAACTTAAAAAAAGTGCTGGTCATAACATTCCATGTTTATGCCAGATTGACATGTTTTCCTGAAAATCACGGGAAAACTTACCACTGTTGAATTTTCCTCGTAGTCAAATCTTGGGAGACTCGTCAAACTTAAGCTGCACGCAAAGTTACAGCTTGCTGGTAATCATTTTTTTCTTTGTACGTGGGTCCGTGGACTATAAGTTTTCAGTCGCAATATTCGCTATTTCAAAGGATGGAATATGAAATTGTTATTGGAAAATATCCACGGCGGGAAATCTTAACTTTTGATTTTGAAGGAGAAGCAGTTTAGTTTTTGTTGGATATAATAACAAATCTAGTTTTCTAGGTTTATGTAATTAGATTATTTTTCTCCAACCGTCACAAAACTATGACATTTTTTGACTGTCAGAAGTCTTTAAGGTTGACATTTTCCTGAGAAAAAAATGGTATCTTAGCAACAAAAGTATTCACTTTTAATTCTAGGAGCTAAAGTTGACACTTTTAATCGCCACAAAAGTAACACTTTTAATCCTAATATAACAATATACTATTGGTTAATCTAGAGAAGTGAGTAATAAAAATAATTCGTGATAAAGGAACTCTTTCTCTAATTCTCTAAAATCCTCTAATCCCCAAAATTTCCTCAAGCGTTAATCATATTCCCCAAATTGGAGGAAATTTCCTCAAGGTTGACAAACATAAATTCGCCAAGTATAAAAAATTTAATTTCAGTCAATCTATCTTAATTTAAATGATAAAGAGATTTAAAATCTTACTATTGAAATAACTTTTTTTTATTAATAACTAAGAATTGACCACTTTCCTCGCTTATGGACATTTAAATAGAAAATACTGAATTTCCGAACTATCTGTAGATTCTCCACGAAAAATGCGTCTTACCAAGTACAAAGAAGCATTCAGGTTGCTGCCCCGAAAAAAAAAAATAGAAAGTTAAAATGACTAATTAACTAAACATTTTAAAACCAATTTAAATGAAGATATTTAACAGCAACCAGTGATTATAAAAAAACTCATTTTTCTAAAAAATCTAAACTAGAAATTAATGTAACACGTAGTTCAAGGTCAAAATATTTAAACTAATAATAATAAAAAATATATATGCAGGGTCAATTAAGTATTATTTACAATTAGTCTTATTATGAACTTAAAATTATTTTTAATACGAAGTGATTGTGAATAAGTAAGAAAATGTATAGATACAAATAAGGTTTTTGACGACAGATATTGTAAGCAGGGCAAGGTTATAACTCTGCAATGGTTTGTATTAGATTTAGAATAATCAGTATTCGATTGATTAGTCTTTCGATCAAGTTCTCATCACGAAAGTGTTAACATTTGAAAAATTCGTTGATTTATCAAAGTAAGTTGTAAAATATTAGTAAAATGTAAAAGCATTATTTTTTTTTTAATAAATTATCATCAATAGTTGGTCATAATATTGTCTGTAAGATTATTTACTTGTGAAGTCTTTTAGTGCTTTGTTATAATGTTGTATTTTGCTACATTGGAAAGATATTCAAGGCATTTGAAAATTTTCAAAATATTTAAATCTCTTGCGTCAAAAGGCCCAGTCAAGGAATTAATTTTATAAACTTATTTTTGTCACATTGAGAAAGTAGAGAATTTTTCGCGACTGTTAATTAAACTATTCTTTTTTTGAAATAGTTTGAAATCAGAAGGACTAAAAAATACACTTAGCTGATCCTATTTGCTGTTTCAATTCATCTTTTCTTTTTAGTGAAGTAATATATCCAGTTAAAAAAATAGATATTAAAAGAAAATAGTTATGATCGTAATTAACTGACAGTTTAAGGCCCGTTACTTTGAGTCTCGGTTAAAGGTTGATTAACTGATCAGGCGATTAGTCTGTACATTTTTTGATTTATTTGATAAAGTATAATCACAGTCTAATCACCTGATTAGTTAATCAAGCCTTAACCGAGATTCAAAGTACCGGGCCTAAATGAGTTAAAGTAGGCACAAAATACCAAAAAACTTATTATAATTACTTGGGAAATTAAAAGAGAAAATTTGGATCTATGAAGGATAATTTAATGAAAAATAGAAATATTAAAAAATCCATAAACTAAAATGTCAAATTTCACAAATGGCGAATGCGCCGCGTGACAACTTCTTGTTTGCATTTAGACAAGCAAAACTTATTTGCAAAATATGATAAGCATCTTTTGAAAGACACTGTACGTTATCTAGGTTTTCAACCTTAAAATTTTTGGAACAAACGAATTCAGTAATCGCGGTTCCATTGGTATGCAACTGAAATTTTATAAAATCTATAAAATTCCACAAGATTTTTTCAGTATTATTATTCTACAAGAAAATGTTAATTTCATCAGTAGTAATGATTAAGATGAATAGACATATTCTAGTAGAATGTGCGTTTTTATACAACTGTATTAATGCTAGCTTTTAAAATGAAATAATATCATCAAATATATTTCATATGAACACATTTTTTTCGAAAAAGTATCTTTTGAGCGACATAAAACGAATTAATGGGTTTAGAAGATCTACCGATATTTAATTTTTATTATAATAACCGTAATTAATTACAGTATTTGTTTTAATGTTTACCCAGATTTTTTAAAAATTACAATAGTTGTTTTTACATATTTATACATGATGTTACAAATTCGCTTCTCACTACAGGGATCTCGGAAATAGTAAGAGATAGAAGTAGTTTAAATGGGGGTAACATTATGCCTCTAAAAATCAAGGCTAACATGATTAGTTTTCGTAATACTTTTGTTTCATTTTAGCCTTGTTTGAGATGATATTGAATGTTTTCTCATGACAACTTTTTGCCCTCTATCGAATAGCATAATCAATTTTTATATGTAACATTTCGTCTCTCCAGGACTACCATCAACTGCATTTTTTTAAATAGAACCTTGGAAGTTTTATTACATTTTTTGCAAGACTTCATGACCCCCAATACTGTACTGCCTAAGCCCGCCGAACCAGATTTAGACGTTTTGTCTCGAAAAATTAATCTTCAATGTATTCGTTCCAAAATTTAATTTTTTATTTAGATTTCTATGTTTCTTGAATTTAAGCTAATTCGTAGCCCTTACCGTTTCCGAGATCCCTGTAGTAAGAAGCGAATTTGCAACAGCCTGTATATAAAAAAAAACGATATAAATGATGTTTCTAATCATAAGTCTATTTTCATTATATTACATTCTGGGAATATTGTTGAATGTTTGTTAAACTCACAGATTACTAATTGCCTTGAAAATGAGATTTTTAATCCCCGCTTTCGTAATAAAGTGACTTCTACAAAAATTGTAGATTTTTGCAAGATCTACAACTTTTGTATTGGATACTTTTTTGACGTTAACTTTCGCCGATAATCGCAATAATACCATTCTTCACCACTTTTCAAAAATGCTGAACGGACAAAGTTGTGCTGGCGCATTGTCATGGTGCAAGAACTATGAGTTGTCTCGCCACAACTCGCCACAACTCATCTTCTTTTGCGGATTTATTCACGGAACTGTTGTAAAACGCCTTGATAGTACACACGTTTCACTGTTTCACCTTGAGGAAATGACCATCACTTTGACATTGAACCGAAATTGGCGTGCTTTATTGGGGCGAGATTTTTTGTCAATCTATCGTGATGATTGAACTTTTGTCTCAATGTCGTACCGTAAACCCAGCGTTCGTCCCCGTTACGGTTCTTTGAATGAATGTTTCGTCGTCATTTAATTGTTCAACGATTTGCTGACAAACGTCCATATGATTTTCTTTCTCTTGTTCGGTCATCAAACGAGGAACAAATTTTGCTGCAACTCGATGCATGTTCAATTTTTCAGTTAAAACTTCATGGCATGACCCAATTGAGATGGTAACCCCTTCCACACTTTTTCTGACAGTCAATCGGCGATTTACATGCACAAGATCTTTGATTTTCTGAACGTGGTAGTCATCAGTTCAGCCTTCCTGGTCCAAAATCATCTTCAGTTGCCTGACGACACTTTTAAATAGTGAAAGCCATTGCGCACGACCTAGAACATCATCTGCGCAAGCTTGTTTCATAAATTGAAACGTTTGCGTGAAGGTTCTTCCCACTTTCACGCAAAATTTCACGTTGTATCGTTCCAGAAAATCACACATTTCAAAAATTCGTCACTAACACGAACACGTTGCACTCAAATACCAATATTACGAAAACTAAACAATCCAAGAACATGTGGTTACAGAGAAGGTTATGCGCAACGCAATGCTGCCAACGGTATATCACTAAATATCTCCAATAGCGCGTAATTCAAAAAGTTCCGTTATTTTCTAAATAGATCTCGTATAAGTTTATATACTATATTTCACTGTCTTCTATACACAGTATGTATCACTAAGTTGGAACCATATGGAAAACTTTTTTATTATTAATTTTAGGAAAAAAGTTATTCTTCATAATAAGTTCTGCATGTTCTAAAATCTTACATACAATCATCAGATATTAAATTTTTTCAGTCGCGCGGTTTGTCAAAAAATATGAATTTTACGCAGGCCTTTACCTTACCTTGACAATATCGAAAATTGTTATGAAGAAAAGTTGATCAGAACTAAAAACTACGTTCAAATATGCAATTACATCCAATTACATTAAAAAAATATATTTTTTCTTTTTTTGTCTACAATATCAATGCAAATTTAACTGTAGTTACATGTAATCTAGGATGCACTGACATACAAACGATTTGTTGATAGCAAGAAATGTCTGACAGTGAGTTACAAAACGCGTTAGAATTTATAAGACACATAAAAATGGTAGCGCTATTAATAGTCCGGGAGGCAGCGACACTATTGATGTAATTATTCCTACAAAGCTGATTTTTTCTCATTTTGTTGTTTTGATATCGCAAGTAAACGGAACGGCAGTCTACCGCGCCAATGTGGGGGCAAACATTAATAACAATTTTTGAAACATGTAAATAAATAATATGTAAATGTCTTATACCTACAAGTGTGAAACTTTTTTGAGTGATCAATTATACCAAAAAATACAGTATAATGATAGTCTACCGCGTCGGAAGCGGGGCCATCAAGAGTCTACCACTCACGGAAGGTGTTGAAAAATTAACTTTTTTGACTTATTTCTTTCAAGGCTGATTTTTTTTCTCAAATACTTTAGTTTATAAGAGAACCAAAAAAAAAACAGTCTACCGATCATCTAAGGGTGCAAAGCCTTGATAGACGCAATGGAATGCACGATCTCCCAAGGGCAGTCGCTGCGCCAATCCGCTGTAAATCGCTCTAAATAATAACTCATACCGAGATTAATTTAAAATCTACAAAGTTGCTTTTCTGTCTATAGATAGTTTACAATAATTATTGTCAATAAACGTCTTCCATCTTCGATACAAGGTGGTTAAAGCTTCGGTAGACATGGCTAAAGTTTTTGCGCGGGAACTACTGAAAGGACGGCTGCATTCAAACTATTACAATAATAAGGAGATACAATATTTATTGAAAGCAGCTGCAATACATTAATTTCATAATTATTTAATGTTCAATCCTATATTATTATTTATAAAATGTATTGTTGCATGTTTTTTAAAATTAAATAACAAAATAATCTCCGATTTTATTATTAATTTTAAACAATTTAGAAGTAAACTGAATGACGAAAAGTACAGTAAGTTACTGTTATTCGGGCTCGGCGAATATTGGTTGGCTATTCAAAAGGCGAGCCAATATCCTTGGCTGGATATATGACCTCGGATGGAGCGGGGTCGAGCGGGATTATAGCTCTTTACCCACTTCTTCGCTGTAGGCCCGGACACCTCGTAGATATAGGCCCTTTCCCCGTCATCTTGGACCGCCGATTAATTCGTGGCGACTTTTCCTGTCCTGGCTGGGCCCAGCCGGAAAGGGCCCTTTCTTCTGGAGCTCCTCTTCCTTCGTCGGCTCATCTGAGTAAACCCCCACGCTGTGTCGTGTGTGGGTGAGGTCACGCAGCAATGCAGCTTAGGAAGCACTGTGTTAAGCCAACGCGGGAGGGGAGAGGGGTAAGGAAAGTAGGGGGGGAGATGTGTGTGTGTATATGTCGTCGTTTTCGGTTCTTGATACTGGTGGTCCTGAAACAGACGGAAAAATTTCGACTCACCCTGCATCCAGAAGTTGATATCTAGGCCGCCTGCATCTGCCGGTAGCCTCTGCGGATCAACGGGTTGCTGTGTCTGATTACTTTCAGGGTATTTAAAAGGTGTTATACCTGCTCCCTAAATATGTTTGTCTCGGCTCCGGCCATTCATCCCCTCTTGATCTTTACGCGTCGAATTTATAGCAGAGTCATCCGGTGTAGCCGACACGATATATAAGATACTAAATCTGATATTTTGAACGTCCCATTTAGTATTGAAATTTTGAATTTAGTCTGTAGTATTTAGTATTTTTAATTTTAAATTAATATATACTCTAGTATTTCCTTGTTATGTTATTATCGAAAATCATGAAAATTCTGCCACAATCCTGATCGTGAAGAATTAACAAAACAAAAGTTAACTCGGCAGTTGTAATTTGATCTCTTTTTAAAGTTCCTTGGCGTTCCGTTCTTCTATCTATGATTGTTCTATATTCCTTTCCGTTGTGTCACCAGATCATTTCCTTACTTTTATATCGGTTTTAAGGTTAGTCGTTTATCAGTTAAATCTAAATCCTTAAAATAAACGCAAACCAAACTACCATTAGTGAATTGTACTAAATTGGCAAACAAAAATGCAGAATGTTATCTATTTGTTTTTCATAGTTATTGATCATTTTTTTCTTAGTACTTTGTAGTATCTTCAGAAAACTTCAAGTTAACTCCACATTAAACTTTTTCCAATTTTATCGTAAATTACCAGGATTTAGCATATCCTGTTTTTTTTTTGTACCAATCAGTATTTACTGCTAACCCAAAGGCGACAACCCTGGTGCTAGCTGCTCACAAGTGTGGCTTTGGTAAGCATCATGGATATAAATTATAAGTGAAAGAGAAATAAATTTAATTATCCAACGGTAAAAAGGTCAGTTATTTGAAAAAAAATGTATTTTCAACTTTTACTAATATTATAGTAGCTAAAATCTCGCTCGCTAATGCTAGCTCGTTATTACTAATATCGTACGTTTTAATAATGGTGCGAGCTCAAAAAATTATAATTATTTAAATTAGGAATTTTAAACAACCTCGCGCGCAAAAATTTTAGCCACGTCTACCAAAACTTCAGCCAACTTGTATCGAAGGAAGAAAACGTTTATTTGACGATAATTATCGTAAACTACTTATAGACAAAAAATCAGCTTCGTAGATTTTAATTTAATCCCGACATGACTAATTAATAATTATTCAGAGCGATTTAAAGCGGATTGGCGCAGCGACTGCCCTTGGGAGATCGTGCATTCCATTGCGTCTATCAAGGCTTTGCACCCTTAGATGATCGGTAGACTGTTTTCTTTGGTTCTCTTATAAACTAAAGTATTTGAGAAAAAAAAATTCAGCCTTGTAGAAATAAGTCAAAAAAGTTAATTTTTCAACACCTTCCGTGAGTGGTAGACTCTTGATGGCCCCGCTTCCGACGCGGTAGACTATCATTATACTGTATTTTTTGGTATAATTGATCACTCAAAAAAGTTTCACACTTGTAGGTATAAGACATTTACATATTATTTATTTACATGTTTCAAAAATTGTTATTAATGTTTGCCCCCACATTGGCGCGGTAGACTGCCGTTCCGTTTACTTGCGATATCAAAACAACAAAATGAGAAAAAATCAGCTTTGTAGGAATTGGTGCAATATTTCTGTCGCTGCCTCCCGGGCTATAACTTATCAAGAGAAAATAGAAATTGTTTTGATTGTGGGAGAAAATTATAAAATACACAGAGAAGCAGCTATTATTTTTAATAATACACATCCCAATAAAAATATTAATCATTCAACTTTTACGAAAATAGTAAATAAATTTAAGAGTACTGGAAGTATTAAAAATAATTTTAATGGAAAATGCCAAAAGCTGGTTGCCGATGAGAATACGCAGTTTGAAGTATTGCTGTCTGTGGTAGCAAATCCAAAACTGTCATTGCGCAAAAAGAAGTCGTTGATGCAACAAAATGTAAGTAAAGATACAGTGGCAAAAATTTTAAAACTAAATAAATGCAAACCATTCAAACTAAAAATTTATCACACATTGAAAGAAAGGGATTATGATAGGCGCTTTTAATTTTGCTGTCTCATCCAAAGAGAGTTAAATGAGGACCCTTTTTTAACGAGGCAAATAATTTTTTTCGATGAAGCAACGTTTTCGTCAAATGGAACTGTCTCGTCACAACATTTTCGCTCGTGATCTAAATTTTGTAAAATTGCAAAGTCTCATGACCAATATTTATTTAAGACGAACGTGTGGTGTGGTATTAAGAACATATTAAGAGGTTTAACTAACCTTTAACTTTTCATTTTCGAGCGCTAGCTCCGCTCTTCGGCGCTTGTATACTATTAGAAATATGCAACAGTAAATTTAAACAATTGTTTACTTAAAGTTAAAGGTTTACCCCGCACGTACGATTTTGTTTTTTGTTAATATGTTGAATAATGTACGACTACGGCTAACAGGCGCAAAATGTTAAGTAGCTTTGGAACTAAACGATAATAATAATAATAATATAATATCTCTACTCCTCATTCTAATTACGAGAATTAGCCCATAAGTCTGAGACTTGTGCGGGAGAGGAGGCGGCATATTATTATTAGGCAGGCCGCATTTGCGCCCAGGAACGACTTATGTTGGTAGGCCCTAACCACCATTCAGTGCATGAATGAGGGAAACCTGGAAAACCTCATTAATTAGGGGGCTGGTCAAATGCCAACCGGTGTCAATCTCTCACATTGACCCAAGCCAACATTCTTCCACCCTACCATACCTGCACAGAGGGTGCCAATCCTCCGTACAAGCATAGCTAATCTACGGTCTACCGGCCGCGGGAATCGAACCCGGGCAGAAATTTGC
>NW_019416549.1:40528-74407 GCF_000390285.2 Anoplophora glabripennis | reverse complement strand
TATATATATTGAACTATAGTTTTCGAAAGTTTTATCACTTTTTGTTTATAATTGACATTTTTACAGCAACTTAAAAAAATTGGCGTTTTATACCGTTTTTTCAATCTCACGGCTTTGTTATTGCAAATTTCGTAATCGGACCACCGCCATTTTGTAGCTATTTTTATTACGAACAAAATCATGTCCTAAGCATTTTTTCGTACAAAGTCATCCCGCTGAATTTTTTTCACGATTAAATTGTTAATAACTTTTTTTCCTGATAAAATACTTTGTCAGCAAATTAGCCTGTTATTGTACTCATCATTTAAAGTAGACCTGTGCAGTTATTTCCGAGTTATCAAGAAAATGTCACTAACAACTTTTCGGCCTCTGCCGACTGGAGTAAAGAGATAAATGTTCATTCAAAATAGAAGGATTAGTAAAAAATAACAAAACCTAATTTTTCAATGTAAATTGATGTAATTGCATATTTGGACGTAGTTTTTAGTTCTGATCAACTTTTCTTTATAACAATTTTCGATATTATCAAATATAGAGGTACTTCACTCTTGCGTAAAATTCATATTTTTTGAAAAACCGCGTATACGACTGAAAAATTTTTTATGAAGAATAACTTTTTTTCCTAAAATTAATAATAAAAATGTTTTCCATAAGGTTCTAACTTAGTGAGACATACTGTACTTATAAATGAAAACTTAAATATTTTCCTGATTAGAAATAAAATACAGACACATGACATTAGATCAAAAAAATAATTTTTTAAGATGAAGTTTAACGTAAAATTGTACAACAGGACATATAGGTGTATAATGTTTTATCATCGCTCATACGAAATCGGAATATTACACAAATGTCTTGATATTTTTTCATATTTGTGACGTAAAATTCGTTTTGGTGAAATTATTTTCTTATCTTTCGCTTTGTTGAAATTTATATCTGCCAATCTTCGTTAAGTCGAAAAATATAAAAAGTAGATTGATTTTTAAATTTTATCAATCTGTAACTTGAAGATTGAGCATTTTTGGAAAAATATCCATATTAAAAAAATATTCCTTTCTATAGGATGTGAGGTGTTAAATCTCATTCACCCTGTACAAACGACATCCTCTTATTTTGAGTAAAAAGGAAGATACTGATATTTTTTTGGATATCTTGGTTGTAATTATACATCAAATTATACAATTTGGCTTATCTGCAACACCTTAATATTTATTTATGTTGACATTGAACTTGTTCAAAAATCCTGATGTAAACAATAGTTTACAACATAATGTACAGATATAATCGTTTAAATTGAACTAGTTTAAAATTATCTAAATTGTGATGAATTGAAATGAAAACATGGCAATTTCGTTTGAAGGAGAGGATAGTAACTGCTCCGGATTCATTAGATTTTTAATCCTTACCTTGATACAATCAAGACAACTAGGAAAATGGTTCTCGATTTGGTTGGAAAAATAGGTTTGATTACCGGTGGTGCTTCTGGGATAGGATTGCGGTATGCAAAGCAACTTCTCCGCAATGGTGTCAAGGTAAGTAGTTTCAGTTATTTAAAATTTGGACATATTTTATTTCATAAAGGTTGCTGAAAAAGTAGCGGACTGATGTTTAAAAAATCTCATCAATATTTAGAAAAATGTTGAGACTCTTCATATTTATGTTGTATACAGTTTTTTGAAATGATTAGGGGCGCCGAAGTATCTATCAAATACAACCAAAAAGGCTCCACAAATATATCTCAACCATACAGACTCAAGTGATATTGATGCATTTGCTGATTTCGTCTCTAAATCTGATATTCTGTAATTTTCCGACAGTATAACTTAGTTTCCAACAACGACATTAATAATTTTATGCATATCCGCGACTTCAGTGAAACTGAAATTTTTTCAGCTTTAAAAAGAATTAAACCTTAAATGACCACTGGCTCGAATGATGCTCTCGCAAGGGATTGTTAAAGATTTTTTTCTCGACCCTTAATGGTACCTACTAATTTCAATACCGTTTTATATAATTTCTGTAAATTAATTGAAATTTCACTTCATTTCTCTATTTATACATTTCATCGCAGTTTTATGAAAAGACGCTTTACTTTTACTAACTGGATTTGCCTTATGCAATTTATACAGGGTGGTCCGAATTTTATGCAGGAAACTTCGAGGGCAGATAGATCTCTTTAAAATAATAGGTGTTTGCCTTATAAACATAGGTCTGGAACGGCCCCGTTTTAGAGATACAGGGTGTTGAAGTTGTTAAAAAAAATTAATTTTTTGTTTATATCTCCGGAATCTGTTAACCGATCCCAATAAAATTTGGTACAGATAATGTATCACAGTAGGCCTTGCATTAATTAAAATATGAGCTCTAAAGGATCGACCTGTGGTGTACAATTATTTAATAACGTAGATGTAATTTTTTTTTCATGTCCAATGACGTGAAAATACAGCTCCATCTATAGACTGAGTCCAGCTTCAACTAAACCCTATATAATATAAAATCTTGATCTAATAAAAATAGGCTAATGTTAAATACTGAATAATATAATGTTATGTCCTTCTTCAACAAGTTTACAGCATTGATTATGACTAAAAACGTTTCGAGACCTTGATCATATACCATATTTGATAAAAAAATTTCATATAAGAACCACATTGACACTGTTGCCTAGGTAATAGCATATGTACGAGATCTGTTCAAAAAGTAACAGAACATATAAAAAGCTTTAAATTAATAGATGAGTTGTTGAAAATGGTTATCACGGACTTCATACACTATTACAGTAAATGATTTTAAAAAAATTGTTCACTTATTAACAAGAGATAGGTATGTCAGAACAGTTTTTGAAAACTGTATGTATTCTATTGTTGAATGAAAGTTGGTCGGGATAAGTTTGCTCTTAGTTTGAAGCTATTTGTATTTAAAAGTAAATAATAAAGACATTTTTAAATACAACAAAATGAAAATGAACAGTGATTTTTAAAACTCCTACGAAGCAGAGCTGGGTAATTACTTGTAATTTAAAAATAGTTACAATTACAAATTACTTTTTAAAAAAAGGAACTAATTACAATTACAAAGTATATTCTTTAAAAAATGAATTATATTAATTTAATTACAGTTACATGGAAAATGGATTTAGCAATTACTTTTCTAATTACTTTTATGATAAAGTAAATTATAGTGACCAAACAGAGAAAAAGGAAAAAGTTAAGTTAAAAATTTAAATTAAAAGTGTTGTGTAATATTGCGTTTTATTATTTATTAGAATTGATACTAAAATGAAAAGATTATTCTTATTCATTTTCTGATATAGAATTTTTATATTTTTATTCCTAATCTAATAATTTAAACTAGTTCAGTTCATACTATAATTTTATATTATTGGTCAGGTAATTAATTCAACCCGATGCTCTTTTTTTTGGTTGTTAGTACATTTGCAAAATATAGAATACAGTAGTTTTGGGTAGACTGGAAAGCAATAATTATTATTAAAAAAATTACGAATCGAACAAGTACGAGTGAAAGGCTGAGTAACCGAACCAGAAGTTTTCTCAACTCAAAATAAGAGCAGTAACACATAGATACATAATATATATTTTTATAAAACTTGATGCTATAGACAACATATTTTTACTTCGTATATTTTCTAAATTAATAATAATTATAATAAAATAAAATGTACTCTGTTAATTCTGAGGTTAATTCAAATCACTTATTATTGTTCACGCGGCACAAGGCTTTCCTCAACTGAAATAATAGAAGTCTGCAAGTCTGTACGCAATTACGCAATACGCATGATCTTAAAAGTAATTATAATTAATAGAAAAAGTAATTGTAATTGGAAAAAGTATTTGTACTTATAGAAGTAATTTGTAATTCGATAGTTCAAATAATATAATTACAAATTACAATTCCTATAACAATTTTGCTGCAATTACAATTCCAAATTACTTTAATAAAAAAAAGTACTTAAATACAATTACAATTACAGGGAAAAAAAGGGAATTGTAATTGCTAATTACTTTTTCACCAGGAATTACCCAGCTCTGCTACGAAGTTATAGGCAACATAAATTTATATTAGAACAATATATCCAATACAATTTAATACATATATTTTTTTATTTTAATGGTTTTTGTAAAGTGATAAGATAAACAAACATACGATCAGGTACAAATAACAAAATAATAAACTCTTGTACCTATATTTAGACATTTTAAAGATGATTACAGGATATAATTTTATTAATATAATCTTATTATTTCTCGTTAATAATTTTGTAAAATGTTAGTAGGATATTTGCATAGTTCAGGAGTAATAGATAATAATCCTTAATTGTTATATTCATAAAATTATTATATGCCATAAGAACAGTATGGCCTTGCTAATAAAGATGACATTGGCAAATCAGCATGATTTAGAATTTATTTTTTACTCATCAAAAATTATCTCATTATGAGTGACGCCGAGTTGGCAAATGGCAAATAAGTTGGAAAATTACGTGTTTTGTCTCTATTTTTACTGCCCATGAAAATCTAGACGACGTATCGGAAAATTTGATATTTTATGTTGTGGGCAATTAAATTACCTACAATTTAAGGTATCTAAAGTGATATATCACAAACTTGTTAGCTGTAAAATAAAGGTCGAACGCGGAAAAAATATTTTTCGAAAATTGTGCTTATTATTGCAAAAAGCAATGGATGTTGATGAAATTTATAGAAAAGACGGTTATTCCAAAGATCAACATGTGTACCAAAGGCCGATTCGATTTCCGTGAAATTATTGCTCCAGCTATTTGTTAATTAATTTCGTTTTTTTGCAACTAATTGTATAATTACTAAACGTTAATTTTAGAAGTTAATATCGTATATATAGGTTATAATTGATTCAAAGAAACGTATAAAAAAAAGCAGTAGTAAAGGTTAACGTTCATAAACGACCCGCACGTGGTCTCTATATCGAGAATTGCCAAATCAATTTTGATACATTTTTTTTTATTTTGGGCATCTCGTCGAGACGAGTACAATGCCCTCGTAAAAATATACATTGTCGGTATTAATCCGTTGCAAATTAAACATTAATTTTTTTAAAATTAAGAATATTCCTATAAATTTTACTTTTGATTGAATAATACCTATAAATATTACTTTTTTCTCATATTTCATTTTTTTATTTATTGGAAGAATTTTTTTACAGAATATGTATCTTTTAAAAATTTCAAATACAATAAAAACGATGATTTATATTTATATAAATTTACTGTTACTCAGCTCTACTTTTTTTGGCAGGAATGGATTCAACACCGTCTATCTGCTTTGTCTTGTATGAAATCTGTCTCTTCAAAAATGCTTTGTGTAAATTATTCTCGGATATCATCTGACAGTTTTTCGATTATAGGTTTCTCTATGTAGTTAATTTAATTTACATATAACAAATTCTCCTATACAGGGTGTGGCGTGTATAATCTATAAAAATTAAACCACAGCTTCCTGATGATATTTGTTATAGAAAAGTCTTATATGAAAAAGTTCACGTTTTTTTTTTTTTGTAAATTAAAGTTCATTTATTCAATGAAAATGAAGGCCGACACTGTGTTATTTACTAAAAATATTTTTTATGCGACGCAAGATGTAACCTTATAATTTAAGTCGGTATAATCTAATACTAGTAATACTAAAAGGTTGCATTGTTAAAAAATTTGTGCAGTCAACTGATTTTCTATTTGTATTGAATTCATTATTTACTTAATTATTAAATATTAAGCATAGTCCATCGACCCATCAGTGTTAAAAAGTAAAAGATTCAAGACAAAAGTTTTTATTTTGTAATTCCACGATTACAGTGTAATTTTTATAAAGAAGTAAAAGATAAGAATAGCGTGCCGATTACATTAAAAACGAGATTCTTATTTCTTAGTTTGCTTAATTTTTTAGTTTGTGCACAAACTGGTTTTACAATGAACCGAGAAAAGAATGCATTTACTATTTCCGAACGTGTGGATATGGTGTTAGTATATGGTGCAGCCGAAGAAAATGCGCTCGCGGCGAGTAAGTTGTATCGGGAACGATGGCCACAACGTCACCCCCCATGTGCAAGTACAATTCTACAGTGCGTGCAGTGGCTGCGAGATACGGGAAGTGTTATTCCTCGAGGAGAAGGACGTGATCAGCAAGTGAACCTTAATGTTGAAGATGTAGTGTTGGAAAATCTTGACGAAGACCCCACAATTAGTACTCGACGACTCGCACAGCAAGTAGGAATCTCATCTCGTACCGTACACCGCATCTTAAGGCGCCAGCTGTTGCACCCATATCATCTGCATCCAGTTTGTAACAGATGAGACGACATTTACCTGTGATGAAGTGAATTTCTATAATATGCACATATGGGGCGATGAAAATCCTCACGCGATTAGGGAAACTCATTTTCAACATCGGTTCTCTGTATATGTTTGGGCTGGCATAATGCCTATTTCTTTGAAGGTTCAATATATGCTGACTTTTTGGAGAACCGGTTGCCTGAATTATTGGACAATATGACATTACAAGTTTTGGCACGCATGTTTTATCTTCAAGATGGGGCTCCTCCACACAGTACTCGAGAAGTAGGTAACGACACTTTTGAATGTTTCCTCAGCGATGGATTGGACGCTTTGGTTATATGCCGTGGCCACCTCGGTCACCCGATCTAA
The DNA here is from genome assembly GCF_000390285.2 of Anoplophora glabripennis. NCBI lineage: Eukaryota > Metazoa > Arthropoda > Insecta > Coleoptera > Cerambycidae > Anoplophora > Anoplophora glabripennis. The sequence continues at coordinate 67,713 of NW_019416549.1, read as the reverse complement.
CTCCAATGGACATTTATCTCTGGAGTCACTTGAAGTCATTATGATGAAGTGAATTTCCATAATATGCACATATGGGGCGATGAAAATCCTCACGCGATTAGGGAAACTCATTTTCAACATCGGTTCTCTGTAAATGTTTGGGCTGGCATAATGCCTATTTCTTTGAAGGTTCAATATATGCTGACTTTTTGGAGAACCGGTTGCCTGAATTATTGGACAATATGACAATACAAGTTTTGGCACGCATGTTTTATCTTCAAGATGGGGCTTCTCCACACAGTACTCGAGAAGTAGGTAACGACACTTTTGAATGTTTCCTCAGCGATGGATTGGACGCTTTGGTGATATGCCGTGGCCACCTCGGTCACCCGATCTAACTCCAATGGACATTTATCTCTGGAGTCACTTGAAGTCATTGGTTTACAATACTCCAATTGCTACTGTGGAAGAATTGCGAAACCGTATACTTGAAGCTGCTGACACAATTAGGGGAATACCTGGAATTTGGGAAAATATTCGCCATGCCTGTGCGCGCGCTAATGGGGATCAATTTCGACATTTTCTCTAGAAATGGTAAGTTTAATTTCATTTTGTTCCATATTTTGTTGTTTAGTGCACGCAGTTGGCAACTACAGATGCTTACGGATGTGGTTTTGTTTGTGAACTCTTGCAGTAACAACAATACATTTAAGATAGTAATTACTATTAATTATTATAGGAAGAAAATATAAGTTTTTCTATTCAGCTATTTTTCTTAGTTTGTATTTTTGCATTGAAAAATTTCTCAACAATTGAGAAGTATCTTTCTATCTTTCAACGACGATTTGTTTACGCGACTGGTCTACAGGCTCTACAGCACGTAACTCATCGTACAGCACACGGACAGGACCGTTCCAGAGAAAATATTTTGATCCATAATCGAACTTTAATTTACGAAAAAAAAAACCGCAAAAATAGAACTTTTTCTATTACAAATATCGTTAGGAGTCTGTAGTTTAATTTTTATAGATTATACACGCCGCACCCTGTATATCGCCGAGATTTACATGGGCAGTAAACAAAGTGAGAAAACGTAATATTGCAACTTATTTGCAATTTGCCAACTTAACGTCACTTCTTTCGAGTTACTTTTCTGATATTATTTTACGTGATCTTCCTCGTCACAAAATGCAATAAAATGTCTACTAATAATTTTTTTACGTTCAAACTCCAATTCGACTGGAGTATTCATGGCTTTAGATGGGGTAGAAGATATAACGCAAGAGTGTGTTGCCTTTTATATAGCGGTAGAAACAACTAGACCTGGAATCGTTGCCATTCAGGAATACCTAGCTTACAGTATAATCGAAAGTGAATCTACCTTTGGATTTTTTTTAGATTAACTAATTATTAGAAATAATTTAAATATTAATCTTTAAATAATTTTGTCTCGTTATTATTATATTTATATATTTTTTTCAGGCGGTAACATTGGCCGATCTAAATCCCGACTTCGCCAAAACCGGTTTGGCGGAAATAGAAAAAGAATTTGGCAGCAACAGGGCAGTGTTTGTAAAAACAGACGTGACTGATATTCAACAATTTGAGAGTAAGAATAATTTTATTATGTTTAACGTAAGTAACCCATATTGTTCGATTTTTCAGATGCTTTTAAAAAAACAGTGGAAATATTCAAACATGTTGACATTTTAATAAATAATGCAGGAATTTTGAATGACAAGATATGGGAAAAGGAAATTGCAATAAATGTTGTAAGTACTCAGTGCTTCTAGGTACATATTAATTAGAGATTATAAGAATTTCTGATGTAGTTTTTAGAATATACGATGCAGAGTAGTGTACTTTAACAGTAAAAAAAATAAGTGTAATTTAGAAAACATAATGTTGCTTATAAATGATTGAGCAGCAATAATATATTTAATATGTGCAAAATTAGTACATATACTTAAAAACTAACGCAATACATTTTACAAAGGTTTAGCTCTCATTTTTTTGTTATATCCGTATTTACAATATGGATTCCTAAGACTAATATTGGTTTATCAAAGTAGGCTTTATATACAACAAAAAATTCAAAAATGCAATAATATATTGCGTATTTCATTTGAAAAATTAAATTAGGTAACTCCCAAAAGAAGCAGGATATTCTATATAATCCAAAATAATTTAAAAATATGAAGAAACTACTCTGGGGGGACTTTTAATTGAGAACCATTTTTGTATTTTTGATAATACCAGAGCTAGGAAAGAGTCTGTCTTACATGGTTTATTTAAATGTTTGTGTAGATAAGCTTATTTGCATATTGTTGCAAATATACGAGGTCTGTTCAGAAAATAACAGAACATATTTTTTTAAACTTTATTATAAATTTTATACATTATTGGTCCTTATCATCTTAAAAGTACCCCCCCTTCCTTATTCACACACTTTTCCCAGCGGTATTTCCATTTTGCAAAGCAGTCTGGATAACTTCATTTGAAATGACCTTTAAAGTCTGTGACGAATTTGCTTTGATCATCATCAGCACTGATTTTAATTTCGGAAATAAGAAAAAATCGCAAGGAGCCAGGTCTGGCGAGTAAGGAGGGCAAGGGAGGATAGTAATCTGATTTTTTTTTTGCCACAAACATGACAGACAGAATGTGCGGGCGCATGCCATGGTGCAAGAACCATCATTTGTCTCGCCACAACTATGGTCTCTTATTGCAGATTCTTTCACGTAACCATTGCGATACGCCTTGATGATAGCGTTCACTGTTTCACCTTGAGGAAATAATTCAAAATGCACAGTTCCATTAAGGTCGAAAAACAACGAGCATCACTTTGACATTGACGTGCTTTCTTAGGTCGTGGAGATCCTCTGCCATTTTATTGTGATGATTGAACATTTGCCTCAATGTCGTAGCCGTAAACCCAGCTTTCGCCTCTTGCTATGATTCTCTGAATGAATGTTTCACCATCATTAGATTGTTCAAGGAGTTGTCAACATACGTCTACAGTCAATTTTTCAGTGAAAATTTCATGGCGTGATTCATTTGCGAAGATAACTTCTTCAGTAATTTCTCTGACAGTCTATTGGCAATTTGCACGCACCAGATCTTTGACTTTCTGAACGTGGCAGTCATCAGATGAAGTCGAAAGCCTTGCTTGTCGAGGACCATCTTTAAATGACTAATGATCATTTTTAAATCGTGAAAACTATTTGTAACATTGCATACGACCATTTCCGTGAAAGTTTTCTCCAGCTTCACGCAAAATTTTACAGAAAATCGCCCACTTCAAACATCGTCACTAACACTTAAATCGTTGCACTCAAATAGGTAAGAATATCAGAAAAACTAAATGAGATATTAACAATCCAAGAACATGTGGTTACAGAGGAGGTTATGTGTAACGCGTCTATAGGATTTCATTCCGGGAAAAAAATAATAACTTTAACATAAAGACTGAGTGATTTTAAGTGTGGTTAGTCTGACTCCATGTCTGATTAGTTAGAGTTATTAGACTATCTAGGTGTATACCGTAAAATATATTAATTTTTGTCTAAATTTTGATTACGTTGATTTTTGTATAAATTTTGATTTATTGACTAAAGACTTGATTTCTGTAAGATTTTCTTATTTTTTATTTGTTACCTTCAATACTGAAATAATCCCGGGACTGACTAAATATAATCCCGAAATCCCGGGATTAGAAATAAAGGCCGGGATCGAAGTCCCTATGCGTAACGCAATGTTGCCAACCAATATTTCAGTTTTCCGATCTTGGTAATATTTTACGAGATGACATTTATTTCTTAATAGACATACGTGTACTTATAGTTTTTGAAAAGTTTTGAATCAAAGTTATAATTTTAATTTGATTTCTCATTTATTTATTTTTTGTGTAGAATGGTACGATACATGGAATTCTCTTAGGACTGGAGAACTATTTACTAAAATATCAGCAAGGACCTGAGGCTGTCATAGTAAACATTTCTTCTATTGCCGGTGTTGGTGCATTCCCAAACACCCCCATATATTGCGGGACCAAGGCCGCCGTCATTGCCTTAACCAGGTCATGGGGTGACCCTTACCACTACGAGAGAACTAAAGTTAGAGTGATTGCGATTTGTCCGGGAGTAACTATGACACCATTAATCACTGATATAAGTGGAAGGAATCTTGGAGATGTTTACGAAAATTGGTTGCAGTCTAATATAGATACCCTGTCACCCCAAGAGTAAGTAACTTCAAATATTATAACCTTGACCAATGTCACCTTGTCCGCTCCTTGAGCTTTAGATACGCGGATCACGGAGAGTGTGTAGTAGGAATGACAAAAATAAGAGACTTTAAGGCTACGACCTCACAGAAAACGGTCTAAACTTTTTAAGAGATGCACAGTGACATTTTTTAAAACCTGACATAGGCCAACTTTTTTATTTAAAGTGATAGACTAGTATTTCCAAATGCAAAGTTGTAGGAAATAACTTGATTAAGAAAAATTTACTAATAATTCTTTCCGGTGTTGCCAGATTTCTGCAGTATCTACAAAAACGGTATTTTTTAAAATGGCAACACCATATTTTTTTAACATAATTTGACAAAGCTTCAAATTCTAAATAGAAAATTAGTGCAGCGATATGAAGAGTCTATTGTGTCGTTTTTTTTTTGACGTACAACCAGGTCAGACATGGTAGGTTTTATTAAGCATGTGATTGGGCATATGAAATCGTATTTTACGACATTTTTTGTTGGTCGGGATCTTGTTAATTTCGAAAAATTAAAAAAAAATCTATTTTTATGAGAACATGTTTTTTAAGGTCTCCACCATTATATCTCAAAAAATAATTGTACTATCAGAGTAATTTTTTTTAAAATTAAAGCAGACACAATAGCGCTTTTAACAGTGCTAATGGATTTTATAAAACTCGCTTTTTCATTTCGCTAAAAATCAGGAAAACTTGATATTTAAATTTTGTGTAATACAATTTGCACCAATCGATAAACTTTTTTGTTTATGATTTTTTTTATAAACATGTAGCGAAGAAAATGAAGCCCAAACACTACATAAATTTTTGAAATAATTAGTTTTTTCCTAAAGCTTATAGTTTGGCAACAAGCGATTATTTCATAGCGCGCTAAACTGATGCATGGGGCGTCCAACGTAATGTATAATCTACATAGTGTACGGCTTGCGGGATTTGAAGTAGGTACGTGCCTAATAAGCAGTGTGTAATAATCATCAGAATATATTAAGCTTTTAAGACAATGGAGTGCATTATTTGTAAGAAAACTGTGCAGGATGATGACTAATCTGTAGTACAAAGACCTAGAATTCAAGATTTGTTGTCAAAAAAAAAACAATATTTTAAATGGCGAAATTAAAATAAAATACCTTATAGACTCGTAAATCATATGCCAGGTTTCAAAACATTGATCTTACCTGTATTTTGCAATCAGACGTATCACGCGAATATAAATATTTATAAAATTCGCTTTTTCATTTCGCTAAAAATCAGGAAAATTTGAAATTTAAATTTTGTGTAATACAATTTTCACCAATCGATAAACTTTTTTATTTATGATTTTTTTATTACACATGCAGCGAAGAAAATGAAACCCAAACATTATATAAATTTTTGAAATAATTAGTTTTTTCCTAACGCATACATTAAGTTTGGCAACAGCGATTGTTTCATAGCGCGCGAAAATGATGCATGCAATTGGGCGTGTCCAACGTAATGTGTAATCTACATTATCTACATAGTGTATGGCGGGATTTGGAGTAGGTACGTGTGGTGTGTAATAATCATCAGAATAATTAAGTTTTTTAAGACAATGTAGTGCATTATTTGTAAGAAAACTGTAAGGGATGATGACAAATCTGTAATACAAAAACCTAGAATTAAAGGTTTGTTGTCACTAATATCTAGTGCTGAAAAAAGACAAGACAATCGCGCAAAAGAAATTCTGTAAAAAAAAAACGATATTTTAAATGGCGAAATTAAAATAAAATACCATTTAGACTGTCGTAAAGCATATATGCAATAGTTTTCAAAACATTGATCCTAGCTGTATTTTGCAATCAGACAGTGCCGCCGGTCCCTCAAATTGTTCTGGAACTCGGATAAAATCGCATAATTTTGATATTAGAAAAATGTGCCTTATTTGCAATAATAGTGGAACCAAAAAGAGAAAAGGTTTGATATCTGTTCAAACAGGTAATTAAATAATTTTAAATAATACCTATAGTTATGACTTTGAATAAATAGGTATAAGAAACCAAACTCACATAGGCGGAAAAATAAATTAAATCAGCTCTCAAAATTCGCTAGTTTTTTACCTTAGCTGTATACCAAATATGTAGTTACCAAAATAGGTAAGTTATTTTGTTAAGTTAATAAAATCGATAAAAATTTGACTACTCCACACGAAAACAACGCGACGCGGCGATCTGATATTAGACAGACGACAGACGGTAAACAGTCTAATGCGAGAGCCAGGTGTGCAAAAATGTGGCTTCAGTTTGTTTAAAAAAAATTGCGGTCGTCATACTGTAAGATGCATAAGATGCACATAAAAAATTATGATTTTATAAACATTTCTCATGTATTGGCTTTATTTTGTTCGCAGCATATAGGTATAATACATACAAATTTTCACAAATAAAAGTTTTTCTCGATTGCTGAAAAATACATTCAAATAAAAGGTTTTTTGTTATTGATTTGCGACAGTCTATAAAGTATTTTATTTTAATTTCGCCATTTAAAATATTGTGTTTTTTTTGACAACAAATCTTGTATTCTAGGTCTTTGTACTCTAGATTTGTCATCATCCCGCACAGTTTTCTTACAAATAGTGCACTCCATTGTCTTAAAAACTTAATATGTTCTGATGATTATTACACACTGCCTATTAGGTACGTATGTACCTACTTCAAATCCCGCAAGCCGTACACTATGTAGATTACACATTACGTTGGACGCCCCATGCATCAGTTTAGCGCGCTATGAAATAATCGCTTGTTGTCAAACTATAAGCTTTAGCAAAAAACTAATTATTTCAAAAATTTATCTAGTGTTTGGGCTTCATTTTCTTCGCTGCATGTATATAAAAAAAATCATAAATAAATAAGTTTATCGATTGGTGAAAATTGTATTACACAAAATTTAAATATCAAGTTTTCCTGATCTTTAGCGAAATGAAAAAGCGAGTTTTATAAAATCCATTAGTACTATTAAAAGCTCTATTGTGTCTGCTTTAATTTTAAAAAAAATTACTCTGATAGTACAATTATTTTTTGAGATATAACGGTGGAAACCTTAAAAACATATTCTCATAAAAATAGATTTTTTTTTTTTGAAATTAAAAAGATCCCGACCAACAAAAAATGTCGTAAAATACCATTTCATATGCCCAATCACATGCTTAATAAAACCTACCATGTCTGACCTGGTTCTACGCCAATTTTTTTTATTTCGATAACTAAGCGACTTAGCGTTGCAATTGCGCTCGTTTAAATGTTATGTCACATTTCTTTATTGGAGTAGCCGTTTTAGAACAATCAGCAAAAACAACGAAAATAATCTGTAGTCTGCAGGAACTAAAAGAAGTTAACATGGCAATTAATAGCAGGTGTTGGAAATTAAACAAAAATTGTGCTGCTTTAAAGAAGCCATCATTATTGTACTGTCATTGTGTTATTTGACAGCTGTTGTATTTGAATGTTTATAAAAAATAACGTTTTAATTCAGTTGCTAAGATGAATCAGTTCCACAAATAATCCACAAGAGAAAGTTGAATTAATTTTTAATTCCACGCAAGACATCCCGATACGCCTCTTCCAAATCCGGATTTTTTTAAAAATAACTTAGTAAAACTAAAAGCAACTGATAGTGTGTGTCCAAGGAACTGCAAAAGGCTGAAAATCATATTCGCAACTTAATTATAGCGTTATTACTTACTTTTATACATATTCAAATACAACAGCTGTCAAATACCACAATGACAGACAGCACAATAATGATGGTTCCTTTCAAACAACTCAATTTTTGTTTAATATGCAAGGCTTACTATTGCTATGTTAGCTTCTTTTAGTTCCTGCCGACTGCAGATTATTTTTGTTGGTTTTGTTGATTGTTCTAAAACGGCTATACTCCAATAAAGAAATGTGACATAACATTTTTTATTTAGAATTTCATGGTTTGCCAAATTATGTTAAAAAAATATGATGTTGCCATTTAAAAAAATATCGTTTTAGTAGTAACTGCAGAAATCTTGCAACACCGGAAAAATTATTTGTAAATTTTTCTTAATTCCTACAACTTTGCATTTGGAAGTACTAGTCTATTACTTCAAATAAAAAAGTTGGCCTATGTCAGGTTTTTAAAAAATAGCACTGTATATACAGGGTGATTCATTAACAATGGGAAAATCGAAAGCTGAAGATACTACACGTAAAATGGTGACCATTGGCGGAAACATGCCTTATCCGAGGGTTGATAGTTTCGGAAATACAGCGTGTTGAAAGTTAAAATTTTAAATCGTTTTTTGCGATTATTCTGAAAATATGTAGGTTACGAACTTGAAAATTTGTGAAGTTACATTTTTTTAAGCGACGAATAAGATGCGTGTTGCAATTTCGGCGTTGCTCATAGAAGGCCCCACTTACGATTAATTTTACCGAAAATTTAATAAATAACTTTTTACCCTGTATGTCTAACATGAAACTTGATTCAAAACCTGAAAGAGCAATCATTTTTCCAATAATTCGAATAATCGATCCGTTTTCGAGAAAAATCGATTTAACGAACACTAAGAGTATATTTTGAAAGAAATTAAAAGCTTAGTGTTTCTTTCGTGTGACTTTGTTGGCAGCGATTTGTATTCTTTGCCACAAATCTTCACGCAAACCAATAGATTATTTGTAAACTATATCTTTCATTCAATATCAAATAGAAAAATCAAGAGGATTGAAGTCCGGACTGCTGGGTGGCCAAGCAAAAATGCTTCCACGGCTTCAAGAAGTTATACTTTATTTAATAAGAGATATGTGGTTCATGCATGACGGAGCTCCACCGCATTTTTCTCGGCCAGTGTGTGCATATTTAGATGCAGTTTTTCCAATTCGCTGGATTGGCCATGTAAACATGTAGTAGTAATTAAAAATTAATAATAAACGAACGTAAACAAATTTGATTAGACATAAACAAAACTCCATAACTTTCATAATTGATAAAATATAGCTGCAGTAATTTTCATGTGAGAATATGTATCTAATAAGATATTACAAACTACAAATTTTTTATTCAAGTGATAGCGATAGAACAGAAGAATATATGCGATAGAAAATAAATAAATTACAATATTAGCTAAAAGTTTTATGTTAACTGTTAAAATCAAATTAATTTGTTTTCAGAATTCAGAATTCGGAAAGAATTTAAAGTAGAAATACCTAAAAATAAGAAATTAAATTCAATTAAATATTTTTATTTCCTCAAAACAGAAAATTTTGAAAGCCGGTAGGAGAAAAGATTGAAATTTTTTGGTAATTATTTAACTTTAAAAGTATATTTTATTGGACGAAACAAACCAAGATCATCAAATTTAAAAAAAAAATACATTTTACCTCCCACGTCGCAAATCCTCGGTTTTATTAGAAAATATCTTTTATCAGCGGTAAATAACATTGAACATTTCTTTGCGTAAGCTGAATGCTCTTGCTCCTAATAGATAAAAGTTTTTTGTTTACATCTAATGAGATTAGTTTAATTAATAAAACCAAGTTAAAAGGCCATGGTTCAGTAAGCAAAGTAAATTAGCAAAGTTAAAATGCATTAACTGTTATCTATTGTCTAATTTCTGACATTTGAAAGGGGCCGCTTCTCATTTACGTATCTAAGAAAATGTGATCACTAAATATAGGATACTTACATATTTTTTATTTTATAATATGAATCTTAAGAAATAGTTTATTCGAAATTTATTTCTGTTTACAAAATGCAAAGAAAATTTTTTTAAATCGATTTTTATATTAAAATAATGTCTAAGCGATGGATGGGTAAGAATGGATAGTAATTACTATCGGACAATATCTATTCTCTCACTTTATACAGGGTGATTCACAACTTATTAAAAAAAAAATTGGGAATTCATGCGTCATAAAAAATAGTCAATATCGCAACACATTTTGCAAAATTTCCGAGAAAAAAATTATCAAAGTTGTAGTATTTTCAACCTTTACATCGTTCTCTATCGTCATTCGTGTTGTACGCTGTGCGATTCCGAATACTGAAATCCTATTTTAGTCTTATAGTTTTTCAAGTGTCAAAAATGTCTTGCATATCAGTGCTCTGAGAATTATTTTGTTATAGTCGAAAGTGTTTTATTTTATTTATTACACAAAATTTATTTAAATTATTTTATTATTATTATTTATTTTTTTAATTAAGGATTACAAAAATCAAAATTTGTAGGCATTTCCCATTTTAAATGTAAGATTCGTTATTTTTAAATACATTTTTAATATGTTGTAGTTAAAGGTTATGTTTTTTTTAATAAAAACCAATAATGAGACTTTCTTATTTTATCAATAATTAGGCAAGTGGTTATTTGTTAAATTTAGTTTTTAAGTAAGTTACTATCTTTCTTGTTAATTAGAGTAATGTTAAACTTATGACAGTATTTAACTTGAAGTTGAAGATTTTCAATAAATTAGAATTCATTATTATGAATCTAAAGTTTGGATTAAGATTACTGTATAATTTAGTTTTAATTTGTTCTTAAAATCAGTTACTATTCATTAATCTAAATCACGTTACATAATAATCAATAAAGTGGATAACATGGTTAAAAAACTAGCTTGGAATAAATATATCCCATTTGTCTAAAACAGGATAGGACATACCCACGCAGTGGATCCAGTGCAATCTTGACTATGTACAGGATCAGTGAATATATAAATCAAAGTATTGTACCAACTATCAAAGCAAATATATGATACGTATATATCATTATAATCAGAAAAAGTAAAGGAATTAAAAATTGACGGATATATAGGATACTCCATACTAAAAGTTTTATAATCAAAGAAAATTTACTAAAACTTTCGTCATTACCATTTTTCCTATACAGGGTGTCCCGAAATTCATGCAACAAAATTTGATCATAGATTCTTAAGGCAAATTTAGGGGACCCGTATTTTTTCTTTTTGCCAACTGCCCCCCTCCTTCGGAGTTACAGCCCCCTGAAATCTGCCCTTAAGAAGTCTTTTTTGTATCTCAAAACCATGTTGTACGAGAATCACTAAATTTGGTACACAGGGGTTTTATGACATGTGGAATTTAACAGTGCTACGCTTTTTGGTGAGAAACCCCCTTAAGACACTTTTTCGTGGGCCTCCTTGTCTTTGGAACCAGAAATATTTGGTCGCAAATTTGATTTTATTTTTAATTATTAGTTAGCTAGAAAGCCATTGAATTTATAAACTTTTTTGTCTCTTGATATTTGTTTCGTAAAACTCAATGTTTTTGAGGAAAATGGCGAATCACGATATGCATTCGATCACATTTAGACATTTTTCTGGAAAACATTGCGTTTTACGAAAAAAGTATAAAGAGACAAGAAGTTTCTAAATTTAATGGCTTTCAAGTGGACTGATAATTTTTAAGAAATTTAAATATGCGACCAAATTTTTTTTGGCTCCAAAGACAAGGGGGGCCCACGAAAAATTGTCTTAAGGGGTTTTCTCGGCAAAAAACGTAACACCATCAGATTCCACATGCCATAAAACCCCTGTATACCAAATTTAGTGATGCTTTTACAACAGGGTTCTGAGATATAAAAGAAAGATTATTCTTAGGGGCGGATTTCAGGGGGTTGTAACTCCAAAAGAGGGGGCCACTTGACAAACAATAAAAAATACGGGTCCCCTAAATTTGTCCTAAGAATCTGTAACCAAATTTTGTTGCAGGAATTTCGGGACACCCTGTATAAAGACATAATGATATAAAAATATAAAGACATAAATATATAAAGATATAAGGATATGAAGATATGAAGATATGAAGATATGAAGATATGAAGATATAAAGATATAAAGATATAAAGATATAAAGATATAAAGATATAAAGATATAACGATATAAAGATATAAAGATATACAGACATAAAGATATAAAGATATGAAGATATAAAGATATGAAGATATGAAGATATGAAGATATAAAGATATAAAGATATAAAGATATAAAGATATAAAGATATAAAGATATAAAGATATAAAGATATAAAGATATAAAGATATAAAGATATAAAGATATAAAGATATAAAGATATAAAGATATAAAGATATAAAGATATAAAGATATAAAGATATAAAGATATAAAGATATAAAGATATAAAGATATAAAGATATAAAGATATAAAGATATAAAGATATAAAGATATAAAGATATAAAGATATAAAGATATAAAGATATAAAGATATAAAGATATAAAGATATAAAGATATAAAGATATAAAGATATAAAGATATAAAGATATAAAGATATAAAGATATAAAGATATAAAGATATAAAGATATAAAGATATAAAGACATAAAGACATAAAGATATAAAGATATAAAGATACAAAGATATAAAGATACAAAGATATAAAGATACAAAGATACAAAGATATAAAGATATAAAGATACAAAGATATAAAATATAAAGATATAAAGATATAAAGATATAAAGATATAAAGATATAAAGATATAAAGATATAAAGATGTAAAGATGTAAAGATATAAAGATATAAAGACATAAAGATTCAAAGATATAAGATAGACATTTTCACAGTAGAGCACGGTCATAATTTGTAATTTTTTTGTATTGTGCGAATATTTGCGGAAAATGTTATAAATTTTCAAGTTCCTTCTAACACCTGTCTTTCTTTTCAGGCCCGAACATGTAGCTGAGGAAGTTGTAAAACTTGTCCATTCCTCTCCAAATGGAACTGTTTGGGTGATCGAAGGAGGGCAACCGTCCTATCAGTATATTGTTCCAGAAAGGGAAACAATGCCCAAGTAACCACAAGACATGGCCAAACCACAACCACATTATTTTTTATTGGGATTTTATTGGGAAAATATACCTACTATTAAAGAATACATTTTTGTAAATTAATATTTACTGCAACAAAATGTTGTCTTGTATAATATCTGCCTTTTATTATAAGTATATTTTTTACACTGCTTATCTTTTTTTTACCAGACTGAGGATTACATTTCGTAATATATGAAACTATTGATGTACTCCACAGCGCCAATACAAAAAATCATGCATTTTTATAAATACAGGTATAACATAATTAATTGTAGTCATTTATTAAAAATCGAGTCACTTCAACACTTTGTAGAAATTAATTATGTACTTATTTACATATATGTATAAACAGTGCTGCCTTAAGTTCGATATTACTTAGTTTTCATTGAAGCGCTGTGAAGGCAACAATATAATGGACTTCGAACTAAATGGAAAAGTAGTTTTAGTGACAGGTGGGCTTTCTGGAATAGGTCTCCAGTTTGCGAAGGAGCTTCTTCGAGCTGGTGTTAAAGTAAGTGACTAAACAGTAATTTGTACTCTTTTACTATGTGAAAATATATGTTAAATAACAACGAAATTATTTCTTACGTATAAAAAAGTGGTTAAAAGAATACAAAAATCTTATTGCAATACATTTATTTCCAATTTGAAATGGTAAAATAATGTTTATGCTGCATTAGGGCTTATAAATAAATAAAATTAGAGACTTCTGTTCAGCGTAGGGTTTATGCAAGAAGTGTATTTCATAAAATTTCGTATGGTGTACATTTTCACAGCTATCAATGTACTTCTTTAAAAAAGCACGGTCCAAGCTCGATATTAATAAATAAAGAAGAAATGCATAATACTAAACACTCAAATTTAAGTCTGAGTTTTAATTTTTGTAATTATATATTTTTAACATTATTCAACAATTTATAGGAAATAAATTAACAGAAGTCTAGATTACTCTGCAGTGGTTTACTTTTTTTTTAATTTAACACAATATTGTAGAAATAATGCAGTCGGCGATATTTAACAACTTCTAAGAATACTTCAATAATTAAGTGTTCACAATTCCGCATCGAATTTTGCATTAATTATATATATTAGAATACAAGGTGTCTCAGTTTGCACTGAAAAAAAAAGAAATCGGAAAATGTAAGTATTGAAGCTCAAAAAAATATATATTACTCAGACCTACAGTATATATCACTCAGACCAAGAATCTATGTCTAGTGTCAAAATCGTCCAGGCTTTACTCCAGTTCTGCGGCTGATACACAAGCGTTCAGATACCCGAAAAACAAAGACATTAATATGACAAAACAAAAATTTCTCAATTCCAGTGCAAAAAGGCTCATTGGAAAGTCTGAGTGGAAAATGTCATCGAGGAAGTGTGCAGCATGTTATAGGTAAATAATGGTACACGGAATTTAATGCTGAACGAAAGGAGAATTTTTGTAATTTTCCATTGTGTATATATGGAAAAGTTCAAAACAAAGTCGGTAGCGTCATTATATTTTGATAAATATGACAACGTTGCATGTTAAAAAACAGGATTCGACTTAATCATTTCATTATAATAATTTTCATTTAATTCATTCAATGTTAGTGAGCGTGCTTTATTGAGGATGATGAATACGTTACATAGAATAATAACACAGCCACACAAAAATCGACTTTCGGACCCAGAAGTCAAACTATGTCTATTATACGTCTCAAAAAAACCGATATTCTGAAAAATTAAACCATATAACTTTAAGACTTAAGCTTCCAACGCTAAATCCAATTAACCAAATCCCATAAACATGTAACCCAATGATATCCCAACCTAATAAGCCCATGAACCCAAACTCCAATAACCCTATAACCCCATAGCCAAGGGAATAAATCATACGCAATCTGTATTATCATACAGCTGAGGACTCAAAACCCAAGTACTCAAACTAAAAAAAATCCCATAACCCTATAACTCCATAACCCCGTAACTTCATAACCCCATAACTCCATAACTAGTAAATCATAGGCAATCTATATTATGGCTAAACGTTAACGTGGTTGAGGATATCTTAAAAACCTATGCACTCAAACCCCAAAACCACAATGACCCTACAATTCATAACTCCACGATTCCCTAACCACAACTTCATTACCTTGTACTTTGATCCCATTCACCAAAGTGTGTTACAATCGATCTAGTTTTTTTTATAACTTTAATTGGTAGGACCGTCGGCATTAGCATTACCCGATGTACAACACGAGGTGGTTGCGCGATCGGATTTCGTACATCGTATAGCTCTCATAAGATCTTTTGACACAAAAATTAATTTGTAGGATGGACCGTACTATAAATTAATCAATAAAACTAAAATAAATAAATGAATGATTAATGTTACGAATCTCTCTTGACTAGATTAAATGAAATGAAAATCCAAAGGATAACAATAGATAACCCAAAAAATTATATTACTAGAATGACTAGATCAAAAGGCCGGACATATGAAATGACTAGATCAATATATATGATGCATTTTGGGTTTGAGTACTAGGGTTTTCAAGGAGTCCTCAACTATGTGATGTTTTGCAATAATACATATTGCGTATGATTTATTTCCTTGGTTATGGGGTTATGGGGTTGGGATATCATTGGGTTAAATATTTATGGGATTTGGTTAATTGGATTTAGCGTTGGAAGCTTGAGTCTTAAGGTTATATGGTTCAATGGTTCAGAATAATCGTTTTTTTTTTTTGAGGTTATGAAAAATCCTGAAGTGATGGGGTTAAATGGACCTCAGATTCGGATTCAGCGACCCAAAAAACGTATAATAAACATGGCCTGACCTCCGGATCCGAAAGTCGTTTTTTTTTTTGTGTGGTTGTGAAATGATTAATAGTATTTACAATATTTTCGACACATTTATTTACCTAAAACCAGTACGGCATCCAATAAAATAAAGCTGATGCTTTTTGAAGCCAAAATATTGAAATAAAAATTAAAGCCCGCAGCGAAATTCTTAGCAAAGAGTTATTTAATTCTTAGAAATTAGATTTTTCGAAAATGTAACTTTTACTTTCACACGATGTATGTAATAAGACAAAAAAAAAACAAAAAGAATGTTCCTAGTCCATTTTAAATAATAATAAGCGGTGGACAGTTTCACTACTAACGCAACATCCAGGAATGAACACAGCTGCAACAGTGTATCGTCGTTATTATTTTATTACCTATGTTCCTACACAGAACTTTATTTTTTGTAGGGGGTAACTCTAGCAGACGTAAATCCCAACCAGGCCCAAACAGTTTTATCTGATATAGAAGAAGAGTTTGGCTCCAACAGAGCATTGTTTGTAAAAACAGATGTGAGCGATATCGAACAATTTGAGAGTAAGTAACAATAACACATTACATACACGCGCTGATTCATAACTAAGTAAAAAATTATTTAGCAAATATTATTACTTATATTTATAAAAACAGAAAAGCGGGAAATAACAAATATCAAAACGTTTAAAATAAATTTGAAGTGTCGAAGACTGTTACCACAATCAGAAAGACAATTCCTCCATTGGGACTGGGCTATGAAAATGTACAAACCGTCATTGTTGAAAAGTAATTGTGCATATTTTAGAAACCATCTATAAATTAGTGAGGAGTGTAGAGTACATGTGTATCCACTGAATTGTTTCGTAAGTTATATTAGCTTAGGTCCTAGAGCAAACGAAAACAGTTTCCAACAGTCGGACGCATGCGCATTTCAATGTAATGCTTACATAAGGTTAAAAATTCATCGTTTAGAATCAGCGAAGAGAGAAGAGCGCCTGAAGAAAGGCCCTAGCAGAACCCAACAACGAATACATACTAGAAGAATACCGGCAAAATGGTAATTAAAGGCTTTAACGCTAACAGTAAGATAACAATTTTCTTCCAAATTCCTGTCGCAATGTCACGGCTGAATCTTGGAAATAACCTTGTCGCATGTAAATCAGGTCGTTGTGGAACGTAACTTTTCCATTCTAAACATTGTTTTATTATTTTTGTCTTCCTTGCAAAGTTTTAGTATTTCCTTTCCCTTTTTAAGAAGTTAGGTGACCTGTAGAAGTGAGAGTGAAACAATCTGCATGGTGTCCATATATTTCACGCAACTTGAGTTAAAGAACTGGCCGAATTCATTTTTGTTTTTACAAAGTCTATGCCAAATAATAGTCCCCCTTTCGAAAATTAAGAAATATAAGGTTACAACGACGACTGTCGACTGGATAGAATGTTTGTCAAGATGGATTCACGAAGACACTAAAATGTGTACGTAGAACGCGAAAGAAAAATAAGGATTTATTCCCATTCACGATGGATTCACGAAGACACTAAAATATATACGTAGCACGAAAGAGAAATGAGAATTTATTCCTATTCACTGTCTCTCCCTTGTAACAGTCACATGTGTCCCATATTCATGGGAAAGAGACGATTATTCCCACAACCTATTTGTGAGCTGAATTGATTGTGTTTTTTTATTTTATTGTAATAGAGAGTTATTTTTTTGCATATAAACTATCTTTAAAAGGATTTTCCTGCAATTTGCTTCAGTTTGGCACCATACTTTATGAATCATCCTGAATCGTTTGTTTTTCAGATGCGTTTAAGAAAACTATAGCAACATTCAAGCATGTTGACGTTTTAATAAATAACGCTGGTGTTAGCAACGACAAGATGTGGCAAAAGGAAGTTGCAATAAATGTTGTAAGTACTTTAGTGCATGTTATTTGCAAGGGCAATTATATTTTTACATGATATACTTGGTTTATTCAGAAAATAACCGAACTTTTTGAATTTTGGTAGAGGGGGTCCAATAAAGGCCAACAAGGTCTCCAAACCTAATCCCACTCGATTATTTTGTTTGGGGGGTGGATGAACACGTTGCTGTACGAAACGAGCATTACTTGATCGTATTATGAAAGCGGCCGATGTGAAAAGAAATAATAGCGATGCTATTAATCCTGCTATTCGCAACATCAATAGAAACGAGTGCATTGAAGTTGAAGGTGGTATTTTTGAAAATGTTCTTTAATTATTTACCATTTATGAAATTCCCATTTCTTAGTTTTTCTTTGATAAAATAAATATTTTAACAATATTTTACTACATTTATTTCAACAATAGTTGACATGCAATTGGCAGCATTGCATTGTGCATAACGTCCACAGGTTCTTAGCTTGTTAATCAGGCCGAGTATGTATCCCATTTACGCTAAAACGTTGTGTTAGATATAACGTTTGTAAATAACGTCCCGTAAACCGGCGCTATTTTTTGTTGTACGTAGGTACCTGTTATTTGCGCTCTACGTTGTATTTGTTTCATGTTTCATAACCTAAAAGAACTCTTTTAGTTATATGTGTTTTTGTCTATTGAATCGGGTATTTATAATAATTCTACATTATTATTATTAAACAATATGTCGGTGAAATACACTGTCAAAGTTCGCCCCTAAAACAGTTTTTTTTAAATATCTGGGGTTCTAATCAATATTTTGGAATAAAACAACATGTAAAATTACTTCTTATAAAAAAAACAGACGTTTCATTAGTGATTTCGTGTTTGGGGGTTGCTACCCTTATTTTTTATTCCAAAAAACTATATTTTTCAAACATTTTTTATATATAAAAAATTCATATTTGTTAAAAAAAATTAAAAATGTAACTTATGTAATCAATTTGGCAAAATTAAGTTCTCGAACAACCCCCTAGTGAGCTAAAAATATCTATACGATTAGAATTAACATTACAAAATAAAGAGTTTTTACTTTTTCTCTAATCATACGAATAATTTGTTCTATTAGCCTCAAACGGATTTAAACGGATGCAAACTACCCCTCATGTTCACCGCCAAATTCAGTATTTCTGTGACATCTCGGGTTCTAATCAATATTTTGGAATGAAACGAAATGGAAATTACTTCTTATAAAAAAAAAACGGATATTTCACAAATAATTTTTTTTTATTGATCTAAAACGGATTTAAACTGATGCAAACTACAACTGATGTTAATCCCTCAAAAACGGGTTCGGTAATTTTCATTTTATTTCATTCCAAAATATTTATTAGAACCCGAGATATCACGGATATATCTACTGTTTTTGGGGGTGAACATCAGGGGTAGTTTGCATCTGTTTAAATCCGTTTTAGACCAAGAGAAAAAATTATTCGTATGATTAGAGAAAAAGTAAAGACATTTTTCGCACTCTAGGGGATTACTAGGGGGTTGTTCGCCCCATAAAATGAGAAATTATTTTTTTCAATTTGTTTACATAAATCATATTTTTAATGTTTTGAATCAATATGAATTTTTTATATAGAAATGAAAAATAAGGGTTGCAACCCCCAAACACGGAATCACTTTTTTTTTAAAGAAGTAATTTCCATTTTATTTCATTTCAAAATATTGAAATTTCACAGAAATTCTGTTTTTGGGGGTGAACATGAGGGGTAGTTTGCATCCGTTTAAATCTGTTTGCGGCTAATAGAACAAATTATTCGTATGATTAGAGAAAAAGTAAAAACTTTTTATTTTGCAATGTTAATTCTAATCGTACATACATTTTTAGCACACTAGAGGGTTGTTCACCCGCTAAAAAGAGAGCTTAATTTTGTCAATTTGTTTACATAAATCATATATTTTATTTTTTTTAACAAATATGATTTTTTTATATATAAAAAATGTTTCAAAAATATAGTTTTTCTGAAATAAAAAATAAGGGTAGCAACCTCCAAACACGGAATCTAATGTGAAACATTTGTTTTTTTATAAGAAGCAATTTCCATTTTTTTTTCATTCCAAAATATGTTTTTCCGCCGATAAAAAAATATGTCATTTAATTTTTTATGTTCTACAACCGAGTCTACAACATATATAAAAATATTGGAAATCGGAGAGTTCGGGTTGGGGTAGTTTCCTTGTTAGATCCTTCTTCGTTTGATTTAACCTAACAATAATTTTAGGATAAATACTTACCTAAGTTACTTAAATTTTACAACTTACCTTCGATGTGCGTTTATAAAACCGGCAAGTAAAGACATCTTTCAGTTATATGTGTTTTTGTCTAATACTGACTCTTGTTTATAATAATTTTGCATAATTATTATTAAAAATGTCGACACAAAAGCGTCTTCAAAAAACAACAAATTTGCAATACGAGTATTTGCTAAAAATGGTCTTAATTCCTCAATAACGTGCACGTTATATCTTAACATTTAACGTTAACCTTAACGTGTAACCCTGAAATAACGTAACTGTTATTATGATAAAATGGGATACATACTCGGCCTGATTGTCTCATTTAGTTTTTGTGATATTGTTATTTGAGTGCAACGTGTTTAAGTGCCTGTGACGATCTCAACTGGGTCATGCCATTTTGGCTGAAAAATTGAACATGCATAGAGTTGTAGTAAAATTTGTTCCTCGTTGATGACCGAACAACGGAAAGGAAATCGTATGGACGTTTGTCGGCATCTTCTTGAACAATCCAATGACGGTGAAGCATTTATTCAAAGGATTATAATAGGAGGGGAATCATTACAATGGACTGGCAAAAGAACTTCACTTCCCAACTAAGCACATCAGTCTCGATCTAATGTCAAAGTAATGCTCACAGTTTTTTCGATTTTATGGAAATGTGCTTTTGAATTCTTGCCTCAAGGTGAAACAGTGAACCGTGTGTATTATCAAGTCGTGGTACAACGGTTACGTGAAAACATTCGCAAAAAGAGCCAGAGTTGTGGCGAGACAACTCATGGTTTTTGCACTATGACAATGCGCCTGCACACTCAACTTTGTAAATTCGTCAGTGGGATGAAAGTACTTTGAAGGCGGCAAGGAAGAATATTGTAAAAATTAATATTAAAGCTTAAAAAAATAAAGTTCGGTTATTTTCTGAACAGACCACGTATATGATTTCATGATATATTAAATATTTTGAATTTAACATTATTACTAATTACACCCAAATCAAAATCAAAAGCTCAAAATGTTTTTATGATTGTGTTGCCAAAATTATGTAAACTAGAAACAATGCCTTGGGATAATACATGGTGTTCCTAAATATCATGTACATAAAGAAGAAGGTAATTCTTTGGCTTATTTCACGATTAAAAATTCATATGAACATAGGTCAGCAAACGCTTCGTTACCGATCCACAGGGTGTTGAAATTTTAAGATTGTTTTAGTTTTTTCTCCATAACTCCCACAGTTTTTGAGATATTTAGCTCAAACTTGGAATATAGGTTGCGCTGTAGGGCTTACATCATTGGGCATGCCAAATGGTGGTGATATTCTACAGAGCGATATTTTTTCGGGGGTCATGAACTTTTGTGCGGTGCACCGCTGATAAATTCTAAATTCAAAATTGAATTTTATGTTTTGTTGAGAAACTTTTTGGTCTCATGATTTTTTCGCAACTGCAGCCGTTATCGAAAAAAATTATAAAAAACGATTTTGTGTAATTTGTTCAATGAAATTGAAATTCTTAAAATTGTCCAGTAGGCTCTTGCTTTATTTAGATAATCTCTTGACAGTTTATTCGCCACTACCTGTTAAAAGCTGGGATGACCCGGTTTTTGTAGCAATAATTTATTACAATAAAAACCTAAATAATAATAACCATAATAAGAAAACTATGTTACAACAATTGTCGAAAGTGACGTCTACGAATATTTGAGAATATTCGTTGATCAAGTATCATTTTATTGGGATAGTGCTCCATGTACAGACGTCTAGCTTCTCTTGCATTTCCATTCGCAAGGCCATACATGAAATGCACTTCGGCCATTTCAAAATTCGTAAAATTTGGCATTGTTATGAGATTATAATGAGTACTTAAAACAATTTTACACCTTACAGTTTATAACTTAAATCTTTAATTTATAAACTGACGGTAGCGCAGTCGGTCGAGAGTGCGGTGGCAAGCATTTCTCGGCTAGGCTTCCTACTCTGGTCCGGGTTCGATCCCCGGTGTCGGCACTGGCAATGTCGATGGATAATGGGTGTTTGTCCGCGTTTTTTCAAGTGTAGCCCCCTTCCACACAAGCCTTTGGCTTTGGATTTGGGGGTTGTCTAATTTCTGTGGTGTTTTTTATAAACATATGCAGATCCAAGTTACGATTTCAAATGCGAGATTATGCAAATAAATCCAGGACCTACTGGACCATTTTAAGAATTTCAATTTCATCCAACGAATTACACAAAATCGTTTTTTATTTTTTTTTCTCGATAACGGTCGCAGATACGAAAAAATAATAAGGAAGTAATAATAAGTTTCTCAACAAAACATAAAATTCAATTTTGATTTTAGAATATACCAGCGGCGCACCGTACAAAAGTTCAGGGGAAGAAAAAGGGGCATGATCCCCGAAAAAATATCACTCTGTAGAATATCACGACTATTTGGTATGCCCAATGATGTAAGCGCTACAGCGTAACCTATATTCCAAATTTGAGCTAAATATCTCAAAAACTGTAGGAACTATAGAGAAAATACTAAAACAATTTTAAAATTTCGACACCTTGTAGATCGGCAACGAAGCGTTTGCGGACCTATGTTTATATGAACTTTTAGTCATGAAATAAGCCAAAGAATTATTCCCTCCCTTATGTACATGATATCTAGGAACATCTTGTATAGGTAAAACGAATATGTTTAAAATACGAAAAATAAAACTGAATAACAGCTACGAAAGAAAGTAACAAAATTGTAGAAAATAACTTAGGCATTTCTTTTGTGCAGAATGGTGTGATAAACGGAATCATTTTGGGCCTAGAAAAGTATTTGCCTAAATACAGACAAGGACCCCAAGCCGTCATTCTCAATGTCTCCTCCGTAGCCGGTATTTTAGCGGTTCCAAGTAATCCGATATATTCTGGAACTAAGGCAGCCATCGCCCATATGACTAGATGCTGGGGTGATCCGCATCACTATACAAGAACCAAGGTCAAAGTGTTTGCAGTTTGTCCAGGAATGACTGCAACACCACTAATAGCTACTCTAAAAGAAACAACTTTAGGAGAAGCGTATTGTAGCTGGTTTGACAGTAACCTGGACGCATTTCCATCACAAGAGTAAGATTCTTATGTCCTTATTTAATATCACACTTAGAAACATTGTCATGAAAATTCACACAAGTTTTCAGTTAAAAATATTATATTTTATTATTAGCTTAATTTCTTACTACATTTAATATGTAAAATAATTAAAAAAAATCTTATCACATGAAATGCTGCAGGAAACAACTACTCTGTTGGTTACAACCCCAACTAGTATTGGGTTACACCACACTAATATTCAGTAAATAGTTAGTAATAAATAATTATTCAAAATAAAAATTAAATATGATATATCTAAATACAGGGTGTCCCAGAATAAAGTGTACAACGGAAGACCACAGATTCGTAGACTCAAAATCTAGGCAGATCTAGGCTAATTCACCTATATCCTAAATTGTTTCTTTTGGCCGCTAGATGGCCTCAAAGTTGGCGAACATTTTTTGAATTTTGTAAATAACTCGAATACGTATTAATCGAATTTGATTATTTTTGGGGTGTTTACTTTTGCTGTCAATCTACACATTTTGGTTTTATATAGAGTGTTTTTTAAAACCTACAACTCCTACAAAATTGATGTATGGTTGTAATATCCGTTCATACCTTTTCCTCTTTCGGGCAATAATCACAAGTATTTTTGATCTGATAGATGATATTATTTGAGAGTTTTTGGGCCTCTTGTTGAATGATTAAATGAGCGTTTTGGGTACAAAAAATATGTTTTAAATGTCTACATTATCTTTCCACCCATATTATAATACTTAACAAAGTGCTAGTGGGCACTAATTTTGTAGGTTGACTACTACGATAAGATATACCACATGTTACTTCATTTTTAGATTTAGATACACACACATACGACGAATTAAAGTTATTTACAACATGCCTAAGTAACAAAGTGCTAGTAGGCACTGATTTTGTAGATTGACTGTAATTTCAGTCTGATCTTTAAGTCATTGTAATTGACAATTCTTAATGGCTGACGATAAGACATACCACCTGTTACTTCATTTTTCGATATGGATACATACATACGATGAATTAGAGTTATTTGCAATGTGCGTAATTTCATTCAAATGATTAGAAAAAACAATCAGAGCTAGAGAGATTATTTTGCTGCTTTGATATGTGGATTATCGTATTCACCCAAATATATCGAACATAAGGAATACAAACTTTTATCCATAAATACATGCCCACTTATGGAATGTTTATACACAAACAATACAAATGTAGAACTGGTTGCAACAAATTAAGAATTAGAATTAGAATTAAGAATTAAAAAAACTATTAAAACATATATTAATAACTATATTAACATACATTCTGAAAAAATTGCTATAACCACAATAATAGTAAAAATTTTGAAATACTAATGATTTGAACAAAAAAATGCTTAGAAGTTAAGTTATAACATCATTTTTTGCAGTGACTACATACCTAATAATTTTTCCGACTACTGGAAACATGATAAGTTTCATTTTCTTTCATATTTTATAATGATAATTACAAAGCTATTACAGCTAATTAGTATGTGTATTTCCATATCTATTTAAAATCCATATCTGTACACCAGAGCCAGACTATGTCAAGTCCAAAAACTCAATTTTTCAGTAGAGCAGTTTTAGTGAATTAATATTTTCAAATTATAAAACACTCTTTACGACAATTCGGGTCGTAGTTTATATTTGAAATAGTTGTAAGTATTAAAACAAGGAACATAATACCAGTTTTAGCTGTTTGCGTCTGTTTTTTGTTTTTGTGACTTAACATAGTTTTGCATAGACAAAAAAATTAATGAAAGGATTTAATATACATATTAAATCCAAAGAAATGGATTTGACATAATTCTAATGGACATAACATTAATAGTAAATCCAAAAGGAGAAAAAGAGATATTTTTTGATGAAATCATTTATTCATCATTATAAAGGAAATGTAACATTAAGAGTTTGGTTCCTAGTAATACAAAAAAATATACAATTTTTCATTTATTCATCTTCGTTTCTTCCATACTCTAAATTTTTATAATAGTCATGGAATCTTCTTGGTACCCACTTTAAAAACTTTTGTAAGTGGTTATACTTTGTCGCTGAAATTGGTTTATTCTTATCTCTAATAGGTGAAAGAGATATGTGAATGCAGTCATTTCGCCTAGTTTTTCTGTTGAAGTCGACTTCTAAAAAATCATTACCAAAATCTGTTTTGTAATATAGAATTCCAGGGTTACTTTTTCTAATTTGCATATGAACTATCTGAGAACTGTTTTGAGGATATTCAGGTAAAGCAGTCTTTCGGATTTTCATTTCTACATTTGACAATCTCTGGAAAAAGCCATTTTTATGTCAATGCTTCAGGGTACAAATAATAAATCTGTATGGTGATAATGACAATGGTATTAAAATGAAAAAAAAAAAACGCACACAAATTATAGTTACAGTCAATATCTAATACAACTGTGCTGAGGATTTGGTTAAATAATGGAAAATATTGCCTAATGCTAAAAAAATATTAAGTTTCTGCGTTAAAAGAATGACAAAGAAAGGTAAAAAATTAATTTAATGGTAAAATAATCCAAAAATTTTAAACAAGCTCAAAAATAACTCAAAATGGGACAATATGACATTTTGTTAAAAATTAATAGGTGTTTTATGGAAAAAATAATGTCTTTTCATTATTTAGTTTTCTCTTTTGGATGACATTAACAAAAATGTAATTAAGTCGCATTTTTTATATAATGCTTGTGCTAAACTATGCTAAGTCCAGTCATTTACGAAATTTTTCTCATTTTCATTGGTTAAATTATGATATGGTCCATAATTTAAAACAAATTGATAATTACTTCTACTTGCTATTTGCTATTAATATTTTACAAACTTACCTGTTGTTTTTGTGCTGGAGGCTTCTGTAGGTGAAACATTTTCGTCGTTTTTTGCAATTTCGTGTACTAAATTTTGTAACATTTTCTTCGTTCTAGAAGACCACGGAATAGAAGTTGAAGACATACCTTTTTAAAAATAGCCAACTGATATTTAAACAAATACACACCAAATATATTTTAACTACGCGTGAGGTATATGTTCACACATGGACTTAACATGTCAAACTGAACATACACCCAGAGGCTAATAAAGTTATAGTGACTTAACTTAGTTTGCTCTTAAGGAATCTGTGGAATTAACATAGTCCATAATGCGCTATTTTCTTTAACTTCAGATATACGCTAAAACGAAAACTACCAAAAGATGCGTCAGAACATGTTAAGGAACTTAACATACTTAGTCAAAATACTACAGATTTGGACTTAACATAGTCTGGCTCTGGGGTACAGTTATATATACAGGGTGTTCCAGATAGAGCTTCAATTAGACGTTTCTGGAAAACTACGCGTACTGGAATTCTGAAAATTTATGTACGGGGGTTTCTCCTAATGTTCTATCGATTGAAAATATTGGCGTCGCCGTGGAACTTCCGGTTCTACCGGAAGTAGACGTCAACTCGCTTATTTCAAATGGAATGTACTATTTTTTATTTAATTTTTGGATTCTACATCGAATTTTAAGGTAAGTTTTATAACCTTACTTTATCCTCAAACTCAATAGTTTTTGTAATATTTTGACTTTTTCAAAATTTTTGAAAAAAACATACTTACACTTAATCGGTTCTATCTCCTCCAATTTTTAAGATAGGAAGCTGAAATTTTAGATGGTCAATACCAAAACGTGTTCAAATATCTGGAATATTCGAAAGTTGGTGAATGTTACACAGGGCGTCTAAAAAATACGGACCAATTGTGTCAAATTGAAAGTTTAATAACTCGCTTATTTTAAATAGAACACCCTGTGTTTTATAATGCCAGTAGATGCACCTGTTAATTCTCTTTCCATTGGTATAAGCATTCCCTATACCTAAATCCCACCGATTTTGAGATATTTGAACATAAGTACAGAGACGAATATAATCCGACAGTTAGCTGTAGGTTGGCTGTGGAAAAACATTTAAATGTCACCAAGTGTCATTACTTATTTAGCAGATTTGCTGTC